>NC_090656.1:138202497-138259997 GCF_040937935.1 Hyperolius riggenbachi
TAAGCCGGATCTAAACTAACAAAGATAATGTGAGAAGCTGACAAGTACTGACAGGCATATTTTGCAGGTAAACAGCACATGGGAGGAGGAGTAACAGGAGAGAGCGAGAGGGAGAGAGGCACCTAGCTTGAAATTAAAGGGACTTTAAAGGCATGTCATTCATATTACGTTCCATTGTGCATCTGGTCTGCTTTTGTCGCTATCTATCCAGTTCACCTGCTGTCGTCACATTGGTTCCACTGCTGCTGCTGACAACGCTGCTCAGATCCACTGCTGGTTAGACGTGCCGGTATACAGATTGGAGCACCGGCAGAAGCAAAGACTCCAATCTGTTATAAATCACCTTTTGCTCCGGCACCAGCAAACTCATCAGCAAGAGTTGCAAACACGACTCATCACAGCAAGCAGGAGATAGACTTTCTCAGTTGTCTTCAAAGTTTGATGGAGTTTATTAAGTACACAGCTATACAGATATAGTTCATCATATCCTAGCCAAGCAAATCCTCATGTTGCGTTACATGTTGCGTTACAGCAGCGTGATTATCTTCCCGCTGAAGATAATCAGGTCCTCTTATGTCTATTCTAAGTTACATCTTCTAGACTACCTATGTACAGCATACATTATATCAGCTTACATAAAGAGAGGAAATTATTAGGTGTTCTAGTCAGCAGATAGAGAGCATGAAAGTAGGAATCAGAGTGAGCTCCGTCAGCCCATCCGGCCCTTTAATACCGACTAGGAAAGAGTTAAATGTGACCTCATCCCCCAGACCCGACTATTGGCTTAGACCGCTCGTGGTGTCATAATACCCACCTACTCGATTAATATTTAATGACCACTTTTCACTTACTTACAGGAATGTGTTATTTTGTAAACATGGCCTATGTTGATTGTTCTCGTAGTCCATTTGTCTGGGACAGTGTAGGCCTGTGGCCTTCCTTCAGGAACATGTTCTCAGTATCTGCTTGTTATCCATCTGCTTCAAGCAGACACTGAGATGCTTCTGCCTACATCACAAGAAACTCTATTTTAAAAGGTATATTTTGCGAACAAGCCTTTTACCTAAACTCAGTCCAAATAACTGAGGCCTACTTAAATTATAACAATCCTCCCTAAAATGGCTTGATCCGCAGATCCCAGCTTCTGAACCCAACAGTACCTGGTTTCTTTTCTTTATGTTTCACTTTTCGATGTTCGTGCTCACACAACTTCTCTGCTGTAGGCGGTTATCCGTAGGAGAGAGGGCAAGACCTCTTGGTCTTCCTGTAACCAGGCTCTCTGGGGAGGCCCTACTTCTAAGTCCCTCTATACCACATTCTCAGCATTTGCGTCACTTGCGTATCACTCACAAACTTGCATGACCACAGAAAAGTGAAACTCGTTTGTCTGTTACACAACGGAGCAGTGCCAGGTGCCTTCTAAAAGAGCGCCTTTATACAATCAGCTCCATCACCGGTACTACTAAACCTATACCCATAACCCTGTATATCCCTTAATTTGGAAATATTGGTTCATGAGATTGTTTATGAGGCACCAATCTCTTGACCAGGTTAATTTGTTTTGCGTAATTTAACACACCACCTCACCTGGATAATGATGCCCAAAGTTGTCATCCCCATCCAGACGACCAGTGGGTGTAGGAAGAACTTTTGAACTGCAGAGGCCCAGTCCGAGTGTCCCTGGAACATCGCCGGAAACCTTTTCCACCAGGTCAGACTGGAACTCACCTGCTTATATTTGTGTTTTACCTCGTTCAGATCACCTGGATCATGGTGAAATCTTACCTCTAACTCAGTGTTCTGTTTGTTTAACCGTTGTAACAAAGTGTGGTCGTCTTGGGTCAAAACCTGTTCCCATTTGTCCCATGTCGTGTTATCTTTCAGGAGGGGAACTTCCCGTGAAACTTTGAACTTTAGAGTTCTCTTAACAATTTGAGGAATAACGTCATCAAACTTGGATGACTCGATCCATATGGGATCTCTGCTCACACAATATGTTCCCCTTGAAAGATTCACCTTCTTGGAACAATTATGAAAATGTACCTTGAATGTGTCCTTAGACATTATGTTAAAAAAAACAAACCTTTCCTTCAGCTACCGGAACTATCGGTTTAGCTTCAGGGCGGATCTTTTGAATGGTAGCCTTGCATTCTGTGTTATTGAGCCTGCAGGCTTCTTCACTAAATTTGACTTTCCCCGGCAAACACAGGTACCTCTGTGAGAATTGCCCACATGAGAACAACTCTACTTGTTTCACCTCCCCGTCTAGCACCAAAAAAGGTTGACCTCTCAGGTCATGGTGTAAGACATGTGTTGAGGTGGGAACAAAGGAAGTGGCGGTGCCTAAAGAAATGTTGCACCCTTTCCATATGTTCACCCAAACCTCTCGAAGCTTCCATGCAAAAGATCCTTCTCCAGAAAAATCGATAAACCTCTCCTTGTCCAATCTCAGTTGTACAGGATCTTTTAGCATCTCCCTGACAAAATATGTCCCCAACTGTCCTGATTGGACCTCTTCCCCCCCTTATGTCCTGAGGCACAATATGTACCTGAGGTCGGGAAGACTGTACTCTCTGCAATCTTTCAATTAAAGTTACCTCTTCACTTACCCAACTAGCATGAGGATAAGTGGTTGCATATGGACTGTGTAATATTGTCCCCTGTTGTGACCCGTGTAGTGAGAATGGGGTTACCTGTGTTGGCTTTCCCTCCCCCGGGATCGCTCTCCCCGCCATCTTTGTCACCTGCAAATGTGGCTTGATCTCGATTTTTACTTGTTGTTTCGAGAACCCCCAACCCTCGGCTTTCCAGCCTTTATGTGTGTTTAGTTGTTTCAGAGACACCCTCTGTTGGTAACCCCAGAGTGTGATGTTGTCCCCTGCGTCTCTCCCGTAGGAGAATTGCCGCCTCCTGCTCGTTCCTCTCCAATCTAGAACCAGCTCACTCTGGATAACCAAGACAAGGTACCCCTGAATCACACACTTCACCTTTTGCATGTACCCATTGTACTGCACTGTATCTTTTAACAAACCTTTTGATCGGTGCATTGATTCTGGGAGTGTGACATTCAAGAGCAGATTTACACTGCCGTTAAATTCAAACTTCCAGCACCCCTGACCCTTCAGACCTTTCACCCACATTGTGCCATGAAATTTGTTTCCACCTGGCACAAGTGTTCTTTTCCTCCATCCCTGCTTGGTCCATCTGTGCCAATCAGAGGGAGGTGTGAAAGGATCAGTACCTTTGTCACCAAACATTAGCATGCTTGGGCCTTGTGTTCTCATTAACCCCTTATTGTTTATGAGAATGTCCTCTCTTCGTTCTCCTAGGACGAAATGGCAGCCTAGGATCACCATCAGCACGGTACTCTTCATTATAAAAGCACCTCCTTGGGAAAGAAAAACATTAGCAATTTGCATTATGCTTTGCTCAGCAGTCAGTTTTTTTAGTCTCTTTCCGATCTCAGGAATCTCGTTTTTTAGTCTCTTTCCAATCTCAGGAATCTCGCTGTTCTCCAAACTCGGATTGGCATCTGGAACCTCTCGCTTATCCGACTGACATCTCCATCTTTGCTGTAGGAAGAAAAGGATGACTGGGTCTCCACCTGGATTTAAGCCTCAAAGGCTGCGTTTATTGTATCATAGTTAAAAACCACACATGACGTTTCGGCCGGAGGCCTTTATCAAATGCTTAAAAAACACTGAGCATATGCTCACATATAAATCACATTTCACCTAGTAAAACACACCCCAAAGGGGTGGGCACAATCTTAATTAGGACATTTCAAGAGAGACTTAAAGTGACAGTGTCAGTATTAGTAAACATTACAGAAAACATTTCAAACTGAATTCCTCATTAAGTCCATTAGGGACAAGAGTATCTAACCTACTGATCCATCTGCACTCCCTTCTTAGGAGGGCTGTTTCATTATCCATTCCTTCTCCAGCAGTGACCTTCTCCAACACACACCAACGTAACTCACTGACCATGTGATTGGATTCAAAGAAGTGTTTACCTATGGGAGAATCGATATTTTTTTCTGGGTCATTATGATATTTTTTATAGAGTCTTATGTTGCTACGATGCTCATTTATCCTTACACGCACAGGTCTAGAGGTCTGACCCACGTAGCCCAACCCACACGGCCATTTTAAAAAATATATCACATTTGCTGTAAGGCATGAAAAATTACCATTGATCTTAATCTTTGTGCCTCGTCTGGGATGAGCCACGTGGTCACCCCTTATTATGCTTGAACAGTTTTGACAACTCAAGCACGAAAATGTCCCATGTTTTTTTGGCAGGAAAGTAGAAATCTGTCCAGAATTCTTTTTTAAGTCTGTCTTGACCAGTGTATCTCGTATGCTTTTACTTTTCCTATATACAAAGGTCAGCGGAGAGCGGAATACTTCAGACAGAAGCGGATCCGCTTCTATCAATGCCCAGTTGTCCAATATACTTTTTCTCACCAACTGGGCGTGATTATCAAAAGTGGAAATAAACTGTATATCCTCACTACGTTTTTCCCTTTCTGTTTTCTGTCTTAAGATTTTCCTATCCAACTTTTTAACTTCAGATGCCGTATTCACCACATTCCTCCTTTCATAACCTCTTGCCACAAAATCTTAAACCAATCTATCTGCCTGTTTGTGATAGGCCTCATCACTGGATGTAATACGTCTTGCACGAATAAATTGACTTTTTGGGAGACCTCTCAGTAGAGGACGGGGGTGGCAGCTTTTTGCCAATAAAGCATTGTTACGATCAGTACTCTTTTTATAAACATCTGTTTGGAAAACCCCGTTGTCCAATGAGATGTCCACATCCAAAAAATGTAAATTATTGGGATGAAATTCCAATGTAAATCTAATGGATTCATGGCAGAGATTCAAATGAGTAAAAAATTCCATTAAAGCCTCCTCTGGACCTGTCCAACAGAAAAATAAATCGTCAATGAAGCGACAGTATCCCTTCCCAAATCTTTCAAAAATCTCATTGGAGAGGATAAACTTCGATTCAAATTCTGCCATGAATATATTAGCTAGCGTCGGAGCATACGGTGCTCCCATAGGTACTCCTCTCACCTGTAAAAAGAAATCTCCCTTTACACGGGAATAATTAGATTTTAAGCATAATCTCAACAAATTATATACAAATGGCGTATCAGTGTCATGACCTCCCATTGTCTCCAGGGCTCTCTGTATGGAGTCCAATGCCTCTTGGTGGGGTATGTTAGTATACAGACTAGTTACATCTAAACTGACCAGATATTTAACCTCATTGGCTTCAATCGTATCTAAATAATTCAAAAAATGCGTGGTGTCCTGTAAACAAAACGGATTCATTTTTACAATGGGCTGAAGGATACTATCTATATAGATGCCTAAGGGTTCCACCAGGGAGTTCACCGCAGACACGATTGGCCTCCCTGGTGGATGTTCAGAATCCTTATGAATTTTAGGTAACATGTACATCACTGGAATCCTAAATTGTTCCTTGATCAACGACAGCATCAGGGACCGTGATATAACACCTGCATCATACGCTTCAGTGATAACCGTCTCTATCTGTTCTTTAATTCTCTGTGATGGATCTCCCGGTAGTGCAAAATAGGTGTCAGTGTCATTGACTTGTCTCATTAATTCAGAATTTTTTACTCATTTGAATCTCTGCCATGAATCCATTAGATTTACATTGGAATTTCATCCCAATAATTTACATTTTTTGGATGTGGACATCTCATTGGACAACGGGGTTTTCCAAACAGATGTTTATAAAAAGAGTACTGATCGTAACAATGCTTTATTGGCAAGCAGCTGCCACCCCGTCCTCTACTGAGAGGTCTCCCAAAAAATCAATTTATTCGTGCAAGATGTATTACATCCAGTGATGAGGCCTATCACAAACAGGCAGATAGATTGGTTAAAGATTTTGTGGCAAGAGGTTATGAAAGGAGGAATGTGGTGAATACGGCATCTGAAGTTAAAAAGTTGGATAGGAAAATCTTAAGACAGAAAACAGAAAGGGAAAAACGTAGTAAGGATATACAGTTTATTTCCACTTTTGATAATCACGCCCAGTTGGTGAGAAAAAGTATATTGGACAACTGGGCATTGATAGAAGCGGATCCGCTTCTGTCTAAAGTATTCCGCTCTCCGCCGACCTTTGTATATAGGAAAGGTAAAAGCATACGAGATACACTGGTCAAGACAGACTTAAAAAAGAATTCTGGACAGATTTCTACTTTCCTGCCAAAAAAACATGGGACATTTTCGTGCTTGAGTTGTCAAAACTGTTCAAGCATAATAAGGGGTGACCACGTGGCTCATCCCAGACGAGGCACAAAGATTAAGATCAATGGTAATTTTTCATGCCTTACAGCAAATGTCATATATTTTTTAAAATGCCCGTGTGGGTTAGGCTACGTGGGTCAGACCTCCAGACCTGTGCGTGTAAGGATAAATGAGCATCATAAGACTCTATAAAAAATATCATAATGACCCAGAAAAAAATATCGATTCTCCCATAGGTAAACACTTCTTTGAATCCAATCACATGGTCAGTGAGTTACGTTGGTGTGTGTTGGAGAAGGTCACTGCTGGAGAAGGAATGGATAATGAAACAGCCCTCCTAAGAAGGGAGTGCAGATGGATCAGTAGGTTAGATACTCTTGTCCCTAATGGACTTAATGAGGAATTCAGTTTGAAATGTTTTCTGTAATGTTTACTAATACTGACACTGTCACTTTAAGTCTCTCTTGAAATGTCCTAATTAAGATTGTGCCCACCCCTTTGGGGTGTGTTTTACTAGGTGAAATGTGATTTATATGTGAGCATATGCTCAGTGTTTTTTAACCTCCCTGGCGGTTAATTTTTTTTGCCAAATTGGCAAAAAAACTTTTTTTTTTTTAATTTTTTTGTTTTTGTTTCATGTAAAGCTACCAGAGTGGTAGCTACATGAAACACCACTAGAGGGCGCATGTGTCCCTCTAGTGCGATTGTCGCCGGCATCTATAGCAAACAGGGGAACGCGTATACAACGCGTTCCCCTGTTTGGCTTCTCCTGTCGCCATGGCGACGATCGGGATGACGTCATGGACGTCAGCCGACGTCCTGACGTCAGACACCTCCGATCCAGCCCATAGCGCTGCCCGGAACTCATTGGTCCGGGCAGCGCAGGGCTCTGGCGGGGGGGGGGGCCTCTTTCGCCGCTGCATGCGGCCGATCGCCGCAGAGCGGCGGCGATCAAGCTGTGCGCGCGGCTAGCAAAGTGCTGGCTGCGCGCACAGCAATTTACAGCATAAAAATCGCCCCACCAGGGGCTGAGATCTCCCCCTGCGCGGCATAGCCCGAGCTCAGCTCGGGCTTACCGCCAGGGAGGCTAAGCATTTGATAAAGGCCTCCGGCCGAAACGTCATGTGTGGTTTTTAACTATGATACAATAAACGCAGCCTTTGAGGCTTAAATCCAGGTGGAGACCCAGTCATCCTTTTCTTCCTACAGTTCATCCATGCACCTTGATGGGATCCAGGTGTGAACTGGTTGACTCCCTGGTAATTATATATGTAGCAGTGTGAGCTTGGGACTTGTCTTTTTAATCTCCATCTTTGCTGCCAGCACTGCAGCTGTCTCGATTCCATATTGCCAAACTCCTGAAATCGAAATACAAACAAATCAATTCTTATTAATGATTTGGGTTTCGCCCTGCGGCTTGTACTCTGTACACTTTAAATTGATCAATATATATACCGTAATTGATCTCGTTGCTTTATGGTTCTCATGAACTCTGTTTACTCTTTTTGGTAGATTGGAGTTAAACTTCTCTCCCCTACCTCAGTACTCTCCTAAGTACTTACCTGTTTAAAATATGCTCCCGCGGACTTCACCGTTGGAAGCTCTCACCTCATTGCAAGCTCTCACCCCCCCCCCCTTCTGTACATACGCGGCCGTCGTATGCACAGATTACAGATGCCACACACCTGTTGCTGCTTTGCAGGTGAGCCTGCAATGCTCTTACTCATTTTCGCATTGACTTACCTAGAACTTCATCGATCGCAGCCCTCACTGCACGACGTCCTGTTTAGTGTACCCTCTGACCAATGTTTGCCGTGCTACTACCCCCAGACTACAAAAAAAATGGCTGCCTCCCTGTAGGAAGGAGCACTTTGCACTTAAACTACACAGGGTGCAGGGCTAAGCATTCCAGCGTCATATGCCTGTATGCAGATCCCTGAATGCCCACTTGGTAGGTAGTCATATGGCAAACCTGTACTGATACACTGTCACTCTGAATCAGAGCTGGAGAAAAGAAGAGAAAGAAAAAAATATATCTATTTGACCAATTGGTGGGCGAGGAAAAACACGCCAACAGCCCAGCAATGACTTCTTTATCAATCTCTGCTCCTGTCCCTGATACAAAACCCCCCCGAAAAAAACACTTTGCAGTCGCCGCGAGTACACCTGGATTGGTCAACTCCTTCCTTTCTCTCTTTTCCTCTCTCCCTCTCCAACTATGCACTGTCCCCCTATCTCTTTTGGGAACACATGCTGCACCGCACTTTAAGGTGCCTCACTTAAAGGAATAATCCCATAAGCAACCCAGTACAGATACCCCCCCCCCCCCCCCCCTGACCCGCTCTTGCAAATCACTCCCTGGGAAATATCTGACTTCTACGTGTCTCCATGCCCCTGGCTGGTAAACACTTCCAATCCGTGACCATGCAACTTGCTTGGCTCACGTATGCGGACACTCCCTGTGCCCAGACTTCTTTTGAGGAAATCATCTGGAAGCCGAGAAACTCAGTAGAATCTCTCTTCTGTCCCCACTCTGGACCCCCCTCCCACCAGCTGCTTCCGTGCACGGCGCCGTGTGCACAGCTGTGACATGGGATGTGGGATCCCCCCAGCACATCCTCCCCCCTGCCCTCGGGCCGTGCCTATCAGTGGGCGCTTTCCGCCCCCTCCTAATACATCATGAAGGTGGGAGTGGCTTGCTCAAACCTCCGACTCCATTTTGAGTCCTGGCATGCCAGCAAAGATGGCTGCTATGTAATCTCCTATAGCAACCTCTTAATCCTATGCACCTTTAGGAAAAAAAACAGTTAGAACATACAATGTATATGCACACTAAACATTCCAGCATATATATCTCTCGGATACCTGTAGAAACAGACAAATAGCACAGCAGTTTGTGAAATTTCCTATCTCCTCCCAAGAAAAACGCAAATCATCTTGGACATGTAGACGGAGGGGAAAAAAACATGCACCCAACCCTGTGCACTCAAACCTACGTTCTGCGATCCGTGAATCTAAAAAAAACAACACACATGATACTGAACTGAAACCAGCTCTACTAGAAGTCCAGTACAGCTCTCTAAACTCCGCTATCCACTGACAACTAACTAGCCTCGCCGCCCAGCAACATAACAAAAAAAACACACAAACAATTAATACAGCTGTCCTCTCTAGCTTCTCTCCTACATCCACTACTCGTAAACTGCAGCCCCCGCTTATCTCTCCTGCTGGGGACAGTTCACCCACATCTGGCAAACCTCCCAGCCTCTCACTGTGACACACGGGAGAAAGAAAAAAAACCTGAAACTGCATGCAGCTGCCACTAGCATAACATGAGAGAAAAAAAACAACACATGAAGACCAGTAAGAACACACTAGAAAAGTTAGAATAAACACTGCTGGAACAAACTGCCAACATGTAATACCAAACACTTGCATTAAAATTAAACAAATGAAACTCTATACTTGCCAGTTCCTTGAGACGTTCTCCACGAATGACCGTTCGTTACAGCATTGGTCAAGTTTTGCTCGCGAAGTTCTGGACCCCCTCGGGCTACTGATTCCTCTGTTCAGCAGATCGATACCACTACGGCACTTGCACCCACGCCGCCGCCCGGGACAGCCCCCGATCTGTATTTTGGCGTTTAGGTGTGTGTACAATCACACCTATATAATTCAGTCCACGAGCCTTCGCCACTGTAATTACTCGAGCGTCATACCGTGCGCCCGGCTTCCTCGCAGCACCACTTATCTCTTCTCGATAAGTTTCCAGCGAACGTCTCAGCGTCTCCTCCGCTTGTTACTGTGGAAGTCCTGGAAAAACTAGATAACAGACTGACATCTGGCCCGTTCCTTGCCTGCCTTTTCTGCTAGACAGCGCTGGGTTAACGGCACCACTGTTATAAATCACCTTTTGCTCCAGCACCAGCAAACTCATCAGCAAGAGTTGCAAACACGACTCATCACAGCAAGCAGGAGATAGACTTTCGCAGTCGTCTTCAAAGTTTGATGGAGTTTATTAAGTACACAGCTATACAGATATAGTTCATCATATCCTAGCCAAGCAAATCCTCATGTTGCGTTACAGCAGCGTGATTATCTTCCTGCTGAAGATAATCAGGTCCTCTTATGTCTATTCTAAGTTACATCCTCTAGACCAGTGTTTCCCAACCAGTGTGCCGCGGCACACTAGTGTGCCGCGGCATGTTGCCCGGTGTGCCGTACAGGTCTGGCCTCTCGCCAGACCTGTACCTACTTTAGGGTGCAGGAGGGGGGAAGTAGCGCTAGAAGGAGGGGCAGTGGAGGCAGCGGTGGGGAAGGGGGAAATATCCCCCCCCCTCCCTCACCTGGGACCCCTCCTTCTGCCTCTCTCCCCCTCCGTTTAGCGGTGGCAAGTGCGGCTCGGCGGCGGGGAGGCATACGGAGAATTACTCACCACTTCCGCGTTCCAAGCGCCGGCAACGTCAAGTCGTCACACATCTCCGCCTTCAATGCCGCCCACTGTTCTTCCTGATTAACGGAAGCACAGTGGGCGGTATTGAAGGCGGAGATGTGTGACGACATGACGTTGCCGGCGCTTGGAACGCAGAAGTGGTGAGTAATTCTCCGTATGCCTCCCCGCCGCTGAGCCGCACTTGCCACCGCTAAACGGAGGGGGAGAGAGGCAGAAGGAGGGGTCCCAGGTGAGGGAGGGGGGGGGGATATTTCCCCCCTCCCCACCGCTGCCTCCACTGCCCCTCCTTCTAGCGCTGCTTCCCCCCCTCCTGGGCATCTATACTGGGGGGAACTGTACTAGCTATACTGGGGGCAACTAAACTAGCTATACTGGGGGCAACGAAACTAGCTATACTGGGGGCAACGAAACTACCTACACTGGGGGCAACTAAACTAGCTATACTGGGGGCAACTATACTAGCTATACTGGGCACTATACTGGGGCACTACCTACCTATACTGGGCACTATGCTAGCTATACTGGGCACTATACTAGCTATACTGGGCACTTTACTGGCTATACTGGGGCACTACCTATCCATACTGGGACTATACTAGCTATACTGGGGCACTATACTGGGGTAACTATACTAACCATACTGGGGCAACTAAACTCCCTATACTGGGGCAACTATGCTAGCTATGCAGCCCCCCCCCCCCCCCCATAGCACGGCACTGTCCACTAGGTCGCGCAAACACCCGCGCCGCCGCCCCCCCCGCCGCCGTTCCCCGGAGAAAAATATGGTCAGAAAGTGTTCCCCGGCCCCGAAAAGGTTGGGAACCACTGCTCTAGACTATCTATGTACAGCATACATTATATCAGCTTACATAAAGAGAGGAAATTATTAGGTGTTCTAGTCAGCAGATAGAGAGCATGAAAGTAGGAATCAGAGTGAGCTCCGTCAGCCCATCCGGCCCTTTAATACCGACTAGGAAAGAGTTAAATGTGACTTCATCTTAGCCATCCCCCAGACCCGACTATTGGCTTAGACCCCTCGTGGTGTCATAATACCCACCTACTCGATTAATATTTAATGACCACTTTTCACTTACTTACAGGAATGTGATATTTTGTAAACATGGCCTATGTTGATTGTTCTCGTAGTCCATTTGTCTGGGACAGTGTAGGCCTGTGGCCTTCCTTCAGGAACATGTTCTCAGTATCTGCTTGTTATCCATCTGCTTCAAGCAGACACTGAGATGCTTCTGCCTACATCACATGAAACTCTATTTTAAAAGGTATATTCTGCGAACAAGCCTTTTACCTAAACTCAGTCCAAATAACTGGGGCCTACTTAAATTATAACACAATCTGTTGTACAAAGCATCAAGTATCAGATATCAAGCGTCAGAGTGCAAAACACCAATGGGAATTCTCCCTGAGAACCAGAGAGAATTCTCATTGGTCCACAAGTCAGTGAACCAATGAGAATCCTCCCAGGGGAGGGAGGATTCCCATTGGTCTGTTGCAATGGAATTGGTGCCTGATGCTTCTGCTGGTGCTCCTCTATACCAGCACTTCTCCCCTGCAGTGGAACCAAATGTGAAAGGGGCAAGTAAGTAAAATTAGCAAAATGTATGCAGCGACCAGCCTGGTGAGAACAGCAATATGACCATTAGGCTTCTTTTCCACGGAGTGTTAATATGCAGTGAAATGCCTCGCCAATTTTCACAACTGCTCGCTGCTGCTTGATAACTTCTCACTGCAGCCTGGCAACTGCTTGCTGAGCATACAGTTCAACAGTCCGTGGAAAAGAGGCCTTACTACTAGCAGTGTACCACGTGTTAAGCAGTTAGGTTCATTGGTACGTGGGTAAAGTGATCATTACTACAGTAATATGTATTACACTGAATAGTGTATTGGTTAAGGGCTCTGTCTTTGAGACAGGAGACCTGGGTTTGAATCTCGGCTCTTTCTGTTCAGTAAGCCTGCACCTATTCAGTAGGAGATCTTGGGAAAGACTCCCTAACTCTGCTTCTGCTTATAGAGCGCATCCTAGTGGCTGCAGCTCTGGCGCTTCGAGTCTGCCGTGAGAAAAGCATGATATAAATGTTAATTGTATTGTCTTACACTAGTTGCGCGACACACGTTATCAGTGGAATGATCGCATTACCCATGTGCTAATTGTGCAACATGCGGAACACTGTTACCAGCAGTAACAGTAATATTGCTGTACACTGTCTGCACACGGCAATATTACCACTGCTTAGTGCATCAACCCCCTTGGCCCTTATTTTATTTCAACTTTTTCTCCTAAGTTCTCTCCTAGGAGATAATTTTTTCAACTTTTGGTTTACTAACTTTTCAACAACAATCTGAAACTGAGAAAGTTGATTAAAAGTACTGTGAAATTACTCTGAGTATTTGCTTGCTGGTGGCTTCAAAGGCATTTTATTAATAAGGTGTGAAAATATCACATAGGAGAAAACTCACCTTTTTTCAAAAGCTGAAACACACAATTTGTTCTCATAAATACCTATACGATTAGGCGATAGTTATCAAGCTGTTGCCTGACATTTCATTGATTATAAACAGAAAACGTGAACCAATTGAGGGTTCAGGTCATTGATTCGGTGCCCCTTTTACAGAGGGGGGTGATCAAGAGAGACTGTTACACAGATGGGAGGCCTTTTGGATCATGGGGTTATGTACAAGGTTTCCTGGGGCCCGTGTCTTCAATGTGAAGGGTGTATATATGGCCAACTTGTAACACGGCTTGCCGCACAGCAAAGCACCACCTATAGCGGGTGCATTTTGGTTATAACAGCATGCAGAATCCTAACGCATTACTGCAAAATACGCACATTAATAGTAAGGCTAATTTCACACATGGGCCAATATGCAATTACATTTTTCTCCTAGGAGATCATTTTTCACCTTTTATTTAGAATAAGGCCCGGTTCACACTTGCGTTTGCAGCCCAAACTGTCAGTTGAAACGGATCCGTTGAAGTCCGTTCCGGTCTGTTCCTGTCCGGCTCCCTTCCGGTTCCGTTCAGTTTCCGTTCCGTTTGTATTCGGTTTTTCATACGTGCTGCATACGTTTTAGATCAGTTTCCGTTTTTTTGAAGAGATAAGATACTGTATATATACCTGGGGTCTGGAAGGTGTGGAAATGCACTGTGGTCATTGTTGGAGAGAGCCTGCTGTGTGGACGTCATCGTTGGAGAAAGAGACTGCTGTATGGACCATGGATCCAGTGTATTTATACAGCTTCTGGCTTGGCTCTGTGGGTGATGCCACCTGGGAGGGTGATGTATGGATTATTATTGTGATATTAGAAAGCTGATTGCTGTACTGATGTCAACACACACCATTAAATGGTTACACTTAAGCAACTGTTTCCCATGTGTTTTTGTCTATGGAGGTTGAAAATCTAAATAGTTTGTTGCGGTGCCGCATGGTACCATTTGGTAATGGGCTTCAGAGTCTGCGTCATCAGAAGCAATTCCATTACACTGCAGATAGTGTGGCCAGTCCCGTAGAGAATAATGCCCATTGCAACGGGGGAGTGTTGAAAGATCGACACAACACCATAGTGTGAAGGAGTGAAGCAGTGGCATAACTACAATTATAAAAGCGTCCCCCCCCCCCAGTGTTCACACCCCTTTTTTTGCCACCCATTTGTGCCCTTTGTGGCCCAAGGACCATAAAACAAGCATGGTCATCAAGATCATGGCCTTCACTTCCATAACACCTGATCTGAAGTTCCCTGTATCGGAGGAAGGGAAGTTTAGTGGTTGGGGAGGGGGGGGGGGGGGCACAGCTCCATTCTATTTTTGCCCCAGAAGTGAAGCATACTTTTCAATGACTCTATACTTTTCTGTATCCGATGCAATGTATGGATAAGGTGCAGCACCACTTTTTCGTTCTGTTGCATACCTGCTGTTACAGAGAACACGACGGCCACTGTGAACAAAGCCCAAGAGGTTTCCCACTGGGTCACCTCAACCATACTAGCGCCAATCTTGAAATACAAGAATAGTAAGAAAAATGCGGGTTAACCATGATGCCATTGAAATACATTAAGGCCCTATTCACACTAGAGCGTTTTGCCAGCGATTTCGCGCTAGTGCTTTTAAACCTTATGGGCCCGTTCTTACTTGGGCGATTTGCATTAATTGCTATTAACGCAAATCACCAAACGCAAACGTGTAGCCTGCAACATTTTTTAGGCGATTTCCCGGCGATTGCGTTTCAGTGCCATAGAAGCTATAAACGTGATCACGGAAAAATTGCTGCAGTGTTCAGTGATTTTTTCCGCTGAAAAACGCCAGCGTTTTGCGCTTTCAAGTGTGAATGGGGCCTAAATGTGTGACGAAAGTGAAATCGCAGTTCCCTATGATGCACTCAAATTCTAATAAGTGTAAATTAATTGCCCCTTACAAAACTGTAGCAAGTGGGGGGTAGTTCAGGGTCTTTTTGCTCAAATTTTGCAACAAAAAAAAAAGTTTTTAAATGAATTATTATTATTATTATTTAGTATTTATATAGCTCCAACAACTGCTGTACAGAGTATATTCTCTTGTCACTTAACTGTCCCTCTGAGGGGCTCACGATCTAATCCCTACAATAGTCATATGTCTATGTATGTATTGCGTAGTGTATGTATCGTAGTCTAGGGCCAATTTAGGGGGAAGCCAATTAACTTATAGGTACGTTTTTGGGATGTGGGAGGAAACCGGAGTACCCAGAGGAAACCCACGCAGTCACAGGAAGAACATACAAACTCCTTACAGATGTTGACCTGGCTGGGATTTGAACCGGGGACCCAGAGCTGCAAGGCGAGAGTGCTAACCACTATGCCACCATGCTGCCTACACAAGAGATATAAATATGCGAACTGCGTTCACATGTGGCAATACAGCGCAACACAATATTGTATTTTGCAGCGGCCGCGCATGCGCCGTACTGTCACGCCGGCCGCCGTGATGACGCGAGGTGGCCGGTGTGATTACGTCACACGTGTCGTATGCGGACGAGAGAGCCCGACACTCGGGCCAGTGTCACCTGGAGCCGCACGGAAGCCGCCGGCCAGCCATCTCAGGGAGAAGACCTGGGAGAAGAGCCAGGACGCCGTCGTGGGACCTGCCGACCTACACTGGGCTGCAGAAAGCCCAAGGTGAGTGCAATTTTCATTTCTTTTTTGAGCTCGGAGTCCCTTTAATTACTATTCTCCCTACAGGCCGCCATGGATAGTAGGGAAAGATGTAACTCTGGTGGAGTTTTATCGCCACCTAGTGGATGCGCCCGGCTAACGGAAAAGAACCTTTTTTTCATTGCAAAATGCTAAAATGTTAAATAAAGATGAAAAATGATCTCCTAGGAGATAACTCAGGAGAAAATGGGAATTGCATATGGCCCAAAGTCTCTTTTAACAGTGACACATGTATGCAACGCAATACGCGGATAGCATGCAGCGCTGCTTTTCCCGTTACTGCTGTTACAGGAAACACAAAACCCACTGTGAGGCTTTGTCCGCATCTAAAATTGAAATCGCTGATGGCAGTGATTTTCGATTTTTTAAACATTTTTTCCCCCTCCCTGCGCTCCACGATTTTGTGCAAAGTGCTTTTACAGAGCAAAACCATTTTGTCTCTTCCTGACATCAGTCTTTGACCCGGAAAAGAATACATACAATGGCTATCATTCATAAAGCATTTCCGCATGCGGAAATGCTTAAAACAGCTGACTTTACCGACCACTCGGCAAAGTCAGTATTCATAAAGCCTCTTTCCGCATGGAAAAATGACACTACCGAGCAGAGTGATAAATCACCACCTTGTGCGGTGATTATCGGTACAAATGTAGCAAAATGTTCATTCATGAAGATCACCGCAAGCGGTGTGAGGTCGGGAAGTACCGCTCACTCTGATGTGGCGATACCAATGTAAGTGAATGGAGACACACAGACCTCCCAGGCAGCTGCAGCAGAGCGGAACACGGAGAAATGTATCAACTCGGCAGCTTCCGTGTCTCCGCAAGCCTACCGCCTGCCTACCGCCAGCTTAGTTCGGGGAATCTCCGCACTGCTTCCGCACATGGATACATCTTCATGAATGCCCACCCAGAAGTCTAAAAATCCGCCAGCGGTGTTTTCCCGCACTGATTCTGTTTACCGACAGCCTGTTCATGAATGATAGCCAATGGATTTATTCTTAAAACCGCAAATGCAATCACCGCATAAAGCGATTTTGTGAGCGTTTAGCGCTCTTCCTATACCTTCCATTAGAGCAAAATCGCCCCAAAAATGGTACAGGCACTGCTTTGCGTAGCGCAAAGCAAACAAAACACACTGGTATGAACCCTCTCATAGAGAATCATTGCACAAGCGTTTTGTGGGCGATTTTGAAAATAGGCCGAAAATGCCCTAGATGTAAAGAAGCCCTGAATCTGGCCTAAAGAAAGCTAATGTCCAATGACTGAGCATCAACTCACTAAGGGCCCTTTCACATGGGCAGTTAAACTGTGTGCTCAGTGAGCAGTTACCAAGCAGTAGCAAGCAGTTACCAGGCAGCAGTGAGCAGTTACCAGGAAGCAGTGAGCAGTTGTGGGAGTTCGACAGACTTTTCACTGCCTATCAACTGCTCGTGTGAAAGGGCCCTAACTGCTGTATATTTTTTCCATCTCTATCATTGCTCCAATGCTCTCAGTAGTGCCGTCACAAATTCCTGTCTCACTATAAATACCTCAGTTACTCAAAATATTTACATTTACTTGCCAGGTGCACTTCATACTGTAACTGAATCTGTTGACTAGGCTGTTTTCCAGCTATCCTCACATTGCTGTTTTCCCTAAACTCACGGCTTTTACTAAATGGAGAAAGAGATTTCACAGGTTTATATCTGGGAAGATCAATGACACGCTGATTTTCCGACTTGAAATTTTACAGCAAATTGCATGCAGCATGAAAGTGAAGCAAAGGCAGTCGCCGCCATTACTGAATGGCTGAATTCCAAGCTGTGGGCAGTTTTGTAGTAACTTGGCAAATCAGCAGCACGTCATCGATCATCTCTAGCTTTTTGGCATGGAACGTCTGGTCTTCACAGCAAGCACACTGTGACAAACAACGTGAGGAGTATCACTGCTGCCAGCAGGATATGATAGGAACACCGAAGCAGCCACAATTATCCCAGCATATGCTTATGCTGCGTGTGTCCGAGTGAAGATACTCAGAAGAAATTAGAAATGCCATAAGGATGGAAAGGGTTAAGTGATGGGCGTGGTTTCTTCCACAAACTTTCCCTTTGGCTTGTATGTGGTCGTGTGTTAGCTTGTGACTCATCAGCTGTTCGGCAGAGGCAGAGATGGACCCTCTCTCCTTGTTATTACAGCCGCCTGTCTTCTATCCGGTGTGTAGTGACGATGTTAATGGAGGGAGATCAAACTGTATGATAAACGCCGATGTATGGATAGTGCTAGGATGCCTGCCTGGTGACTTGCGTGTCTGAAATGCCAAGATATGGAAAGTGCTGTGTGTTGTGAATTTCAGTATGTGGCACGTGTACGCATACAGTGTTCGCAGGTTCTGTGTCGTCTTGCATTCATTTCTGTTCTGTAAAGTGAAATGTGCAAAACTCAACAGATGCTGCTACAGTCTGTGTTTCATGGAGAAACTTGACTGTGTAGTTACTGCTGCTACTTACACACTCCTAAAAGGTATTTTAAAGTTCAATTTTTTTTATATCGCACATCCTTTTATGAATTGAGGCCTATGTAGGTCTGGTTCACACTGACGATGGCGGGTCATGTATCACCTGCTGCAGCGCTGGTAGGTTAAAGGGAACCTTAACTGGCGAGGAAAAATAAATTCACTTACCTGGGGGCTTTCCCAAGCCTCCTTCAGCCGTCCGGTGCCCGCGCCGGTCCTTCGGTGCCCTCCGGTCTCCCTCCGCCGCTAAGTTTCGTTTTCGGACGACTGCCAGTCGTCCTCGGGCCTCTTCCACATTCCTCGTCGTAAACAGCCGTAAAGCGCGTCCGCATGACGCCAAACGCGTCATGCGGACGCGCTTTACGGCTGTTTACGACGAGGAATGTGGAAGAGGCCCGAGGACGACTGGCAGTCGTCCGAAAACGAAACTTAGCGGCGGAGGGAGACCGGAGGGCACCGAAGGACCGGCGCGGGCACCGGACGGCTGAAGGAGGCTTGGGAAAGCCCCCAGGTAAGTGAATTTATTTTTCCTCGCCAGTTAAGGTTCCCTTTAAGTGCTGCCCATTCAAGTGAATGGCAGCACATGTTCTATACTTTTACCAATACCATTGTTTGTGTTCCAATCCTGATTTTTTTTTTTTTTCCTGTTTCAACCGCCCCTGGAAGCAGCATGTAGTTTCCAGGGTCGCTTAACCCTGTGTCACCCTACAGGGGTGAAAAATCCTGGTTCTTGCAGAAAGCCATCAAATGAGTTTTTCCTAGCAATGGCTTCTGAGAGCATGAAAGAGATAAAAAGGGGAATTTCTTATCAGTGAGAGTCACACTGTAGTCACTTCCTGTTTGAGTCACGACTGAGTCAGCCACTTACATACCTGATATTTAACTTTTTCAGGAAGAGAAAGGGGAAAAAAAGGAACACAGCATAGTTATTTGTGTGCTAGGCACTGTATGTACCCATGTCGATCTCATCATGTCACTTTGGGTATCCATTAAAGGGAAGGTTCAGGGAGGGGATTAAAAAAATAAAAATACATTTCCACTTACCTGGGGCTTCCTCCAGCCCGTGGCAGGCAGGAGGTGCCCTCGCCGCCGCTCCCGGTGGTCTCCGGTGCCCGACCTGGCCAGGCTGGCTGCCAGGTCGGGCTCTTCTGCGCTCCATTTCCTGGCACTTCTGCGTCCCACGCCGGCGCGCTGACGTCATCGGACGTCCGCCGGGCTGTACTGCGCAGGCGCAGTAGTTCTGCGCATGCGCAGTACAGCCCGGCGGACGTCCGATGACGTCAGCGCGCGCCGGCGTGGGACGCAGAAATGCCAGGAAATGGAGCGCAGAAGAGCCCGACCTGGCAGCCGGCCTGGCCAGGTCGGGTCGGGCACCGGAGACCACCGGGAGCCTGCGGAGCGGCGCCGAGGGCACCTCCTGCCTGCCACGGGCTGGAGGAAGCCCCAGGTAAGTGGACATTTATTTTTATTTTTTTAATCCCCTCCCTGAACCTTCCCTTTAAGCATTAAATCCCTCAGGAATTGATCTTGCAACGCGGCTTATTCTGCCTACCTCGTCGCTCTGCAGATTCAGCTGCTTTCCAAAGTATTCCCCTCCCCCCCATACATATAGATATATATCTTGCATGCACCGACTCAGGACATTTGCATTTGGAGGGGTGACCAGGTGTTCGTCGATTCTGGCAATATTGCACGCTGTAACCAACACGCACCTGATCATCCACGTTGGACAGATATTTTCCAGCTTACTCAATTGATACATCCTACTGATTTTGTATATTGGTCTAATAGTTAATCAGGCATGCTAGTTGTGGCACTGATTTCCATCTGATTCGATAAAATTATTGAATCAGATGGTTGATCAGGCTGCAAAATATAGCCAGCTTTAGAATCCATTGCAGTGAAATTTAATAATAAATCCACTGTTTGTATAGCACTTCTCTCCTGATGGACTTGTCACGCTTGCAAGGCAGCCATTAGAACGCCACACAGTAGCAGTGTTAAGGCTCATACACACATCAGACTATAGTCTTTGGAAAATGAAAGATCACAGACCAATCTTACCACCCTTCATGTAGTATGAGAGCCATACCTTTACAGTCTTTTCTATGGAGCTGAACTCCCCATCAGAAAACAATCTTTGCAAGATGCTGCACACAAACATGCTGCACACACTCAAAAGATCTGTAGCTGCAAAAGATCTGTTCCTGCCAAAAATCCATTCCTGCAAATTGCAATGATAGTCTATGAGATCTGCAGATCATCATACACACATGATTTAACTGACATTCATCTGCAGATCAAGCAATCATCTGCAGATCTGAAAATCCATCCTGGTGGATCTGATCTGCAGATGAATGTCAGTTAAATCATGTGTGTATGATGATCTGCAGATCTCATAGACTATCATTGCAATTTGCAGGAATGGATTTTTGCAGATACTGATCTTTTGTGTCTGTACAGCATCTCTGTGTGCAGCATCTTGCAAAGATTTTTTTTCTGATGTGGAGTTCAGCTCCATAGAAAAGACTGTGTAGAGTATGGCTCTCATACTACATGAAGGGTGGTAAGATTGGTCTGTGATCTTTCATTTTCCAAAGACTATAGTCTGATGTGTGCATGAGCCTTAAGAGAATCTCGCCCAAGAACTTCTTACTGAATAGGTGCTGGCTTACTTGAAATTGGAAGAGCCGAGATTTGAACCCAGGACTCCGATGTCAGAGGCAGAGCCTTACAATTGCACTATCCAGCCACATCATTGACTACATGCTTGTTCCAGGTTGTTGGGCAGCACGGTGGCGTAGTGGTTAGCGCTCTCGCCTGCAGCACTGTGTCCCTGGTTCGAATCCCAGCCAGGTCAACATCTGCAAGGAGTTTGTATGTTCTCCCTGTGTCTGTGTGGGTTTCCTTCCACATCCCCCCCCCCCCCCCCCCCAAAATACAGAGAAGTTAATTGTCTTCCCCCTAAAAATTGGCCCTAGACTACGATACTTACACTATACTGGTGATGGCTAACCTTGGCACTGCTGCTGTGACAAAACTACAAATCCCATCATGCCTCCGCCTCCCCGTGTTATGCTTAGAGCTGTCAGAGTATTGCAATGCCTCATGGGACTTGAAGTTCCACCACAGCTGGAGTGCAAAGGTTAGCCATCACTTCACTTCACTATACTATACATACATAGACATAATAGGGACTAGATTGAGAGCTCTTCCGAGGGACAGTTAGTCACAAGACAACATACTCCGCACAGCGCTGCGTAATATGCCGGCGCTATATAAACACTAAAATTCATAAATAAAATAAACTTAGGAAGTACTAAGGGCTCGTTTCCACTGCAACACAGTTGTGCATCACTGGGGGCGGAGCTTGTAATCCCATTCATTACGCTGAATGGGATTGCAGGTGCAATTGCCCCGAAATGCAAGCAACTATGCGCTGCGATTCAAAAGTGAATCGCAGCACATGAATGGAAACAGCAGACGCTGCAGTCTAAGCACTGTCTGCTCTCCCTGCGATCACGTTTCTATAAGCGCGCATGAAAGCGCGCTATATGGAAACAAGGCCTCCAGCATAATGACTGACATGCCAAACAAGGTAAAAGGGCAGTCATACACAAAGATTAAATATGGCAGCTTCTGTATTCCCCTCACTGAAGGTATAATTTAATATTCTAATAGTTTCTCTGTTTTTCCTGGTAAAACAGATAAAAGGCAAGACTGATTTAGCCCTCTGAGGTGGGTTCAATAACCTAACAGGCAGTTCTTTTAGGGCTGGTTCACGGAATGCAATTGGGTGGTGAAATTACTCAATTTTGCCACGATTTACAATTGTGATTCCCGTTCAATAGAGTGAGAATCATATCGCAGTCACCCCCAAAATGCTGCATGCAGCACGTTTGCAATTTATGTAAATCGCAAGCACTGCAGTGAGAATGATCCCATAGGGATACGTTAGTAACAGCGCTTTGCTGATCGCCGGCTGTGTGAAGCAGCCCTCAGTAATAGACTCATCCCTGCTTTCTTCAAATTGGGAGGTAAGATCAATAATTCATTACATTAGTATAAATGATCTAGTAGTAATTGCAAAAAAAAATTCTCCTAATGTTCACATTTGCAGTGACTTAGCTGCTGGTAGATTAGCTGGTTACCGGCCAATTGATCGCAAGTTAGAGGTTTTTTTTATTTTGTAACTAAGACCCTAAGGTCTCTTTCACACCAAGAGGTTGAGTTTTAGGGGACGTTAAGGTCGCGGAACGTGCCCCTAATGCAACACATGGTGGTGTTGAAGTTGGATGTCAGATTGAGCTGCGTTATGTGGCTCTTGGTGCGCAGCAGTAGAGATGGGAAGTCCGGATCTTTTCAATGATTCGGATGATTTGAATCGAATCATTGAAAAGATCCGGATCTTTGAACCGAATCTTTGAATGAATCATTTTACTAGGGAAGCAGGGGTGCAGCAGAGTGAGGTGCAGGAGAATGAAGGCACATTGAGGGTGCTAATGGGGAAGGGATAGATGCAGCAGGAAGATTGTGCTTGTGCACAGAAGCTGCAGTTCCTGTTTCTTCCAGACATCCACTGTGAACCGAATCGTTCATTGTGGTGATCCGGATGATTTGACTCACAAAAAAGATCCGGATTAAAGATCCGAATCGTTCATGATCTGGACAACACTACAGTGCATTGAATATTAATTAGCCATGTAGCTAGGAACAATAGCGGACTCTCCCCTTACTGAGCATGTGCAGTCTAACGCAGCTAAAACCACCTATAATGCAGAGCATGCTGTACTTTCTTTGAACGTCCAGCGTTACACTGTAACGCAACGTGGGCACTGTGAACAGCCCATTGATTTTTCATTACTGTGAGTTGGGCTGTGTTACAGGCTGCTCTAACGTGCGCCTGTAACGTCCCACTGTGAAAGCAGCCTAAGAAAAGCAGATAGAAGAAAAATCGACTCCTTCGAGTTGTGGTGCTGGCGACGGTTGCTTCGCATTCCTTGGACAGCAAGAATGGCGAACAAAGAAGTATTGGAACGTTTAAGACCAGACATGTCACTGGAAGGCAAGATCACCAGACTCAGACTCACATATTTCTGTCACGTGATGCGATCAAATTCCTTAGAGAAAGACCTAATGCTAGGACTGATCAGTGGCAAAAGGTGACAAGGCCACCAAAGAACGCTTTGGCTTGACACCATCAAAGCTGACACAGGATTGAGCTTAGGGCAACTGGCAAAAATGGTACAAGATTGGACAGCATGGAGAGAGCTAACCCATAGAATCGCCAAGAGTCGGACACGACTGGATATCATCATCATCATCATCATAATTTTATAGCTTATAATGCCCTGTGTGGGTGAGTGGAGAATTGCATGTTACAATAATTTTTCTTCTTCAACATTAATCTAAGTTTGGGGTTACAAAAATTGTTACACGCACACCTTTATTTTAAGAGCAGTGTTTTGTTTTGTTTTTTGTTGTTGTTGTTTGTTTTTTGGGTTTTATATCTAACAATGAAATAATGACAGGGCACAAAGGATACATTATAGTGTTTATGGTTTATAGCGATATACAGTGTATAGCGATGTGACCGTAACATTCTGTAGTTCCTGCATATGTCGAGATTCAGGGCTTCAGCAGAGCTGCAATGTTTCCTGAATAGAATGTTCTACCATTTTATGTTCTACCAACCACATTATACCTTATCACTTAACACGTTCATATTAGTGTACATTATCATTTACTCTTGATCTCAGTAAAGCTATGTTTATTATAAGCTGCTAAAAACAGAGTCCTTTAGTACAATGAGTTGGCCAAAAATTATGCTGTGTATAGAGAAGTAGTCCTGTTATGTATGCCTCTTGTGCTGCTATCTATGTATAGATAAATGAGGCTTCTAGTGTCCTTGAAGGAAAATGCTGTCAGGAAGCAACTTGTGTGCACTAAAATTTCTCCTTTAACCCTCCTGGCGGTATATTAAAAACCGCCAGGGGGCAGCGCAGCCGTTTTTTTAATTTTAATTTTTTTTTTTTTTTTTAATATCATGTAGCGAGCCGAGGGCTCGCTACATGATAGCCGCTGCTCAGCGGCATCCCCCCAGCCCCGCCGATCGCCTCCGGCGATCAGGAAATCCCGTTCAAAGAACGGGATTTCCTGGTGGGCTTCCCCCGTCGCCATGGCATCGTGACGTCTAAGGGAGTCCCGATCCACCCCTTGCCGCTGCCTGGCGCTGATAGGCCAGGCAGCGCAGGGGTCTAGGGGAGGGGGCTGTCTTGCGACGTGGCGATCGAGCGCGGGGCGGCGGCGATCGAAGTGCTGACGCAGCTAGCAAAGCGCTAGCTGCGTTCAGCAAAAAAAAAAATATTCAAATCGGCCCAGCAGGGCCTGAGAAAACCTCCTGCGCGGCTTACCCCGAACTACTCACTGACTGATGTCACCTGTTGCGGATCAGGACCCGATCCCTCAGGTGACATTGCTGGGCCAACACGTGAAGTCAGCTGTGTAGGTGATGATAGGCTCTGTTGCTATGCAGGTAGGGGGTTACGATGGAGTGGTGCATATGTGACGTCATTCAGCGGGCTGGGGAGCGCGAGGACAGATCGTTTGCGGGTTGTGGGGCCACTGTGCACATGCATGACTATCGGCTGAGGCTGTCGTCACCGGCCGCTTCGGGTGACTTTGATCATGCATGTGGATGAGCCTTTAAGGACCAGCAAAAGTGGGATACATGTCATGTCCCTATACAGGGACAGGGATTCTCCCAAGTATGATGTTATACTGAGCAGACAACAAAGAAAGGCAGCAGATGTCAGAGGGGCCATAAATGAGGAAGGGGTGAGTAGGGGTGCTGCAAGTAGCAAAGATTTTTAGCCACATGATTACAAACCTGCCACTGATGGTAGATTTCTCTAGGGCAGGTCCTACACTATGCTATGCTACCCTAATCTAATAGATGCTAGTCATCTTTTACCTCACTCTAGTGCATACATGTCAAACTACGGCCCGTGGGCCAAATCTGGCCCTCGGTGCCATCAGATTTGGCCCTCAGGTGGTTTTCCCACTTTGCATTATGTTTGGCCCACTCTAGACCACCAGAGAAGCTATATTGCAGGGTAAGCCCTAGATCACCAGGGAAGCCATATGGGGAAAGCACTAGATTCCAATGAACTGTATAGGGAAAGGGGGGGCTCTAGGAAACTGTAAAGGGGAGGAAGAGAGGACAACTAGACCTCAGGTAATTGTATAGGGGAGGTAGGGAAAACCACTGAACACTGGTGAAATGTATAGATGAGGGAGGGAGGGAGGACCACTAAACACCAGGGAACTGTATGGGGAGGGAGAAGGGCCACTAGACACCAGGGAACCATATAGGGGAAGGAGGGGGCTATTAGACACGAGGGAACTTTATAAGGGAGAGAGGTGGCCACTAGACATTGAGGTTGGCCCACGACTTGGTCCCAAAGCTCAATTTCGGCCATCTTTGTATTTGAGTTTGACACGTGTGTGTGTGTGTGTGTGTGTGTGTGTGTGTGGGTGTGTGTGTGTGTGTGTGTGCCTCATCTAACCCTATATCTCGTAATGTGTGTTCTACCCTATCTCTACCGTCAGTGAAGGGCAGTCTGTGCGTGGTCCGGTTGTAGCCCGGTGCAGATGCGGTAGCCCCCATATGCTATCGGGGGAACGCATCCGACTGCTCGGGATTATCTCGGACTGCAGAGAAGTGCGACAGGTTTAACGCAAAAAATCCCACAAATCCGTTGCAGAGTGACAAGTGTGAACGGCTCCTATTTATAAAATCTACATTTCTCCCTCAAATGGGAACAGAGCCTTAGTGTGTATTCAGTCTTCAGTTGTTCAGTCAGTGCATGTTTGTCAATAACATAAACATATAAACATTTTAAGGAGAAAAAAAAGTACACAAAAGGGAAAGGTGTGTATTTTTTTTTGAGGGGGGGGGGGGGGGGGGGAGGGATTTACAAGAGAAGTTACATTTGAACAGGAAAGAAATTGCCCAGAATTTTAGGCTAAATACTCACCTCTTTTGAGCCAGTGGGTTAGGATGCTAGAGAGGGGCCAGATGATGTTTTAGTACGGCTGGTTGTTTTGCTGCTTGGAATCAGATGGTTTGGGTAGGGGTGAGTGGAAAACTCTTCCAACATGCAAATCGTCAATAACCCAGGATGATGACATTATTGGACTCTTTCAATCTTTTACACATCTGATAGTACAGGTAGTTCCCGAGATGCGAACGCCTGTCAAATGAACAACCCGCCGATACGAACGGGCTGATCCCGTTGTGATAATGGCATTTTAAATGTGAGGGGAAACTGCAAATCTCTCCTGTGTCCCGACATGCAGTGAAGTGCACATCTCATCTACTAAACGAGACCAACGATGTGCGTCCTCCTCTGTCCGCCATTTGCTTGCTCTAGTGCAGGGGTGTCAAACTCAAAAACAAATTGGGCAGAAATTGAACTCTGGGACCAAGTCGCGGGCCAACCTCTGTCTAGTGGTCATCTTCCTCCCTTATAAAATTCTCTGGTGTGTTATGGCACCCTCTGCCATACAGTTCCCTGGTGTCTAGTAGGTCCCTGGTTTCTATTGTCTACCCTCCTCCTACACAGTTTCCTGGTGCCTAGTGCTTTCCCCCTCCATCCCCCATATAGCTTCCCTGGTGGTCCAGAGTGGGCCAAACATGGAGGCACCACTTGGGGGCCACGTTTAATGGCTCTGCAGGCCAGAGTTTGACATGTATGCCCTGTACTTCTTCCTGGACTTTGGCTGGAAGGAAAGATCAGTAATGCTTCTGCTGCTGGGTGCTCTGCAAGGCTGGAGTAGCACAGGTGTGGGGCAATAAGAGGTGGCATAGAGGGGGACACGGGGCACAGAGGATAGAGATTGCATAGGGTTCTGACATAAGAACAGATTTAGGTTAAGAATTAACCCATCAGTCCCTATTTTTTATTCCTTAACTGGGGACGACCTGTATTAAAAATTGAATAAAACAATGATCTTAAAAAAATAAAAATGAGTGCATTAGCAAATGAAACCCAGCTACCAGTTGAATAATCCGCAGCTAGTTACTTTCATGTGCTACCAAGGCCTCTAATTCCTGAGTGAGCTGTGATTAATACATTTTAGGAAAAGTTTCATCTGCTACTTAAACGACAGGAGGCTGCAGAGATACCAGTCTTCTTTCCAGGTAGGATGCACCAGAGTTAAGGGCCCATTCACACTTGAGCGTTTTGCCGGCGATTTCGGCAAAAGGCTCAAACGTTAGCGCTTAGGGTAATAAAAGTCAATGGCCTGTTCTCATTTGGGCGATTTGTGCTGATCGCCACAAATCACCCAAAAACGCTAAAAGCAAGTGCGTAGCCTGCACCATTTTCAGGCGATTTCCCGGCGATCGCGTTTTAGTGCTATAGAAGTGCAAAATGCGAACACTAAAAAATCGCCAGGTGTGAATAGTGATTTTTTTTTTGGCGTTAATCGCCAAAAACCGCCAAAGCAAAACGCTAGCAAAATCACTATCGTTTTGCAATCAGCAAGTGTGAATGGGCCCTTAGAATGGCTGGAGTGGTCGGAGGCAGGCAGAGGTTGTCAATGGAGAATGGGCTCTAGCTTCAGCTCTTCCACTTGAAAGGTCTCTCCAAGAGTTGTTCTGCAGGATCCAGTTTAGATTCCTTGGGAAACTGTTATTTGCCTGTTCATGAAACATTGCACCAGGTGCGGTCTCATAAGCTGCCTGTGGTAAAGGTACTCCAAGTTTCCGTCAGGTGCAAACAGCTCATAGGCATTTGCGATGGAATGTAGCACACAGTCACGGTCTGAATTGATACTTAATTGTTGGTCCACCGGCAGATATTCCATATTTTCCACAGGGTCTTCCAAGAAGTTTTTGTAACTGTCTTCCATCTGCTGGATGGCATTATTTCCCAAAACCTTGCATTAAAACTATTGGCAACTACCGGTGCCATCACATGCAGTGACAAGGCAAGATGTTGTTGCCAGTCCATGTGAAATTGAATAGTGGGCTCTGTTGTCGGCGAGATGTTGAACTCTTCTTATGCAAGGAAGTCCACCTGAATCTTGGAATTGTAATTTCATGAGTAGCACAGCGGCCTTATGCTACGTACACACATGCGACAACGATCGTTCGTTGAGGACGACGAACGAACTTTTAATTGATAAAAGAACGACCTAAGTAAAGTTAGTTTTAAAAGGTGTGCAACGGTCTGATCGTTAGAACGAACGTTACATCACGTAAAGCAACTATTGCGCCTGCGCATAAAAATGAGAAGTTTCATGGAGAAATTGTGAAATGCGCATGTCAAGCCTAGTACGAACGACCGTTTCCAACGATGTACTACTTTTGCAAACGATCGTCGTTGGTTAAAATCCGCCGAGACAGAACTTTCTTTTGGAGCGATTTGGCTCGTTCGTCGTTTGCCTTAATAGTCGTTGGTTCGTTTTTTGTAACGATCGTCGTTGGTAAAGATCGGGGAACGATCGTTACAAACGACTATAGTCGCATGTGTGTACGCACCTTTAGGCTGGTTTCACAGTAGGACGTTAAAGTCCCACGTTACAGCGGCCAGTAACGCAGCCTCACTCACAGCACTGTAAAATCAATGTGCTGGTTCACAGTGCACACGTTGGGTTTCATAGTAACGCAGCACGTTTAAACAACGTGCTGCATGCTGTACGTTATACTGGCTACGCCACGTTAGACTGTTTGCACATGCTCAATAATGTTGGAGGAGGAGGTCTCCCCTCCTCCTCCGCAGCCAGCCACATGGCTAATTAATATTCACTGCACTGTGGTGACTCGTGGTGGGACTCCTAGTGTTGTCCGGATCATGAACAAATCGTTTATTTGATCCGGATCTTTTTTGTGAGACGAATCATCCGGATCATCACAGTGAAAGATTCGGTTCACAGTGGATGTCTGTCTGGAAGAAACAGGAACATACAGAATGTACAGTGCAGGGAAAGTCCTGTCCTGCTAGTCATTTCACCCAGTCTGCTTCCCTAGTAAAATGTTTCAAATGATCCGATTCAAATGATCCGAATCCTTAAAAAGATCCGGACTTCCTATCACTAACCTGGAGCAGCTGCTTTGAGAGCTGCATAACGCAGCTCAATCTGACGTCCAACTTCAACACCACCATGCGTTGCGCTAGGGGCACGTTATGCGACCATAACGTCCCCTAAAACGCAACGTCTTGATGGGAAAGTAGCCTTAAAGGACAACTGAAGTGAGAGGGATATGGTGGCTGCCATATTTATTTCATTTTAAACAATGCACATTGCCTGGCTATCCTGCTAATTCTTTTAGCCTCAGACCCTGAACAAGCATGCAGCATATCAGTTGTTTCTGACATTGTCAGATCTGACAAAATTAGCTGCATACTTATTACTGGTGTTATTTAGACGCTACTTCAGCCAAATAGATCAGCAGGGCTGCCAAGCAACTGGTATTTTAAAACTGCGTACATTTGTATGAGGACTGTTGGCTGGGAGGAATTGGGGCTCGATCCCTTGGACAACAGTTCAGCGCCGTGGCTGTACAGAAGAATTGCTAGTCTCCTATTCATGGAGGGATGAAGGGCTGATTCAATGGCACAGAGCGGGCAGGGGGTGTTTGGGAGAACAATGCCCTTGAATTGCTTGCACACACGCTGAGGGGAAAGTGTGTCAGTCATACCTATGAAATAGCCGCCAGGAGATTTGGGCGCAGGGTAAAGCTGATATATGGCTTACCCTGCTCCTGCACAAGTTCTGACGGTGTTAATTACTATTCAGAATCCTTTATTTCGCCAAGTACAAAAGGGGGGGTTGTACCCGGAATTGGTTTTGGCTCATACAGGTTCTGGAAGGATGGAGGGGGGGGATAATGTCTGAAAGTCAAGAGCCGAGGCTGCCATACTACGGCGCCACCAGTCGCACTTGGCAATCATCTGTCATCCATAAGAAGACATGGGGGGGAGGGGGACTGAGGGAGACGAAGGTTCAGCAGTGTTGACCCAGTTCTTCAGGAAGGAAACCTGTGGTGATGGCTGATGCTGCTGAGGATCCTGATTGCTGGCATCTGGCAGTGCTGGCCAAGGTGTTCCAGTTCAAAAGGTGCAGTAGTGTTAATTTCTGTGGTGGGTCTCAACTTCTGGGCAGCATTCAGCAGGGCTGGTCAAGATAATCTGGCTGTCACAGAAGCGTCTGGCTGCAGCTGCCCTTCCAGTTTAGTGGCTGGCATCATAGAGCAGCTGAACCAGAGGTGTCCCTGGTGTGGTGGAGCAGCAGCAGCCGATGGATAGAACTGGCATCCAGCTAGGCCAAAGGTTTCCTGATTAGCGCGGTGCCCTATCTCAGTGGAGCACTGATGATCTGGGTAGCTGCAGTGAACTCCACAAGGCCTGTACCTGCACAGACAATGGACCCAAGCAGCCGCAAGGTGGAAACATCTCCAGGTCCCGGACTCCCCACTACCCGCACCAATGTACGACACTGCACACCTTCAGGGGGGAAAAACGAGGTGAATTGGTAGAATTCAGTTGAATCGGTATACCCCCTCCAGGTCCATGTGGATGGTGGGGAATGGTGTAATTCGTCTTCCAGCTATTGCAGCAGCCGAATTACAGTGTTTTAAAAGTAATTTGAGCTCCATCTTTTGACGGCGCCCAAATTACTTACCGCTGTAGCTGCAATTCCTATTCCGGACTATGGTGGTGCGGCTGCGCTGAAATCTGCGTCTCGTGTGTTTGCTTTTTCTCTTTAAATGCCTTTAAAGGACTCCTATCGCTAAAATATGTAAAACTTATAAATACACACTTAAAGAGGAACTCCAGTGAAAATAATGTAATAAAAAAAGTGCTTCATTTTTACAATAATTATGTATAAATGATTTAGTCAGTGTTTGCTCATTGTAAAATCTTTCCTGTCCCAGATTTACATTCTGACATTTATCACATGGTGACATTTTTACTGTGGGCAGGTTATGTAGCTGCTCCTAGCTGTTTTGGCTGTTACAGACAGCTGTAAACAGCCATTTCCTGTCTGTGAACATTGTTACATTGTGGCAGTTTGCCCAGAGTACCGCGGTACCAGAGTTTCTTGTAGGAGGGGTTTCATCACAAAATCAGTCATACAGCGCCCCCTGATGGTCTGTTTGTGAAGTGCAATAGATTTGTCATGTAAAAGGGGGTATCAGCTACTGATTGGGATAAAGTTCAATTCTTGGTCGGAGTTTCTCTTTAACTGTTTTTTTTGTGTCCGTTTTCTGCAAAGAAACTCATGTTAATCAGTGGGCTGGTTCACAACAGAAAAAAAACAGACATCCTGCAGGATAATTCTGCACATTTTGTCAGTAATTTTCTCTATCAATTACATTAGCTGACCCATTAAAAAGGGAATATATTAAAAAAAAAAAATGAAAATGCATGAAAAAACCCAATCGCATAAAAAAAGCACAACCAAAATTACAAATGCACAGAAAAATGCATGCTTTTCTGCACAGACTAATGTTCTTCCAGCATGAGCCTCATCCTAACCTACTAATTCATAAAACTAACCTCCCCTTACCCTATCCACTAACCCTCCTAACTGAGGCCTAGCTGTAACCAATATTCTGTCTTCCCTCTGGCACCCAATACACCGCTTTACTGCCAGTATCTCTAGCAAGAGTATTTGGGCTACATTGTAGCTTACTGCCAGCACCCAATCGACACCTGTGAACCAATACATTCAGTGATGGCAAAAGCTGCATATTAAATAGCCAAGCACTGGTATATAATCTGCTGTTCATAGCCAAGAAGCCATCTCTGTTGTCAAGCACTGTGACCCTAAAATAACCATGGCAGTTGTCTGCTTCATGTCATGTCCTAAGATGGAGAAATGGGGTAAGGAGGAACAGGAGATAAGCCAGACCAAAAGATGTCAGTAAGGGCTCGTTCACACTATGAGAGCTTTTCTGAGCGCTTGCGATTTTAAAAGCTCTTACTAATGTTATCCTATGTGAGTGTTCACATTGCAGGGATGCGATTTTGTAAAAATCCCTCGGCATTGCATTAGCAAGAGCTTTTAAAATCTCTCGTGTTTAAAAAGCTCTTGTAGTGTAAATGGGCCCTTCGGCAACTGTTATTCAGTCACAGGCTGACTAGGCCTGTGCCTGGAGCATCCTCCAGTGTTGAGCCTTCACTCCAGCAGCATGTACCCTTAGGGCTGATTCACACTACAAGAGCTTTTTAAGCGCTAGTGATTTTGAAAAGCTCTTGCTAATGCAATGCTATGGGGGATTTTTACAAAATCACATCGCCCCAGTGAGAACACATAGGATAACATTAGCAAGAGCTTTTAAAATCACAAACGCTTAGAAAAGCTCTTGTAGTGTGAACAAGCCCTTCAAGCCACAGGAAGACATAATTCAGCAGGTCACATGTCCAACTGCTGCCTGTCACTCCTCTCCTGCTGCACGACTGGTTAGTAGCAAGGAGGTGGATGTGTCACAGTTCACAAAAAAGCCCTGCATTGGAGGAGGAGAGCATATGAAAAGTTAATAGCACATATCCATTCTCTATGCTATGCATCTGCCACTAGCGACTGTCTAGTCCACAAGAACCACCAGTGACAAGCAAGTGCTGGCACCCAATGCCGCATGGTACCCACAGTTAACACCACTGCTACAATGCAACACCTTCTGCATGGCCTACATGTCTTCCAGTGCTACTTGGGGCTCTACCTGCCCGTCATTAAAATAGCTCAGTAATTGGCAAACTTGGCTCTCCAGCTGTTAAGGAACTACAAGTCCCAAAATGCATTGCAGGAGTCTTGACAGCCACAGTCATGATTCATAAAGGCAAATGCATTGTGGGACTTGTAGTTCCTTAACAGCTGGCGAGCCAAGTTCGCAGATCACGGAAATGGCTCATCTTTATATCGCTACCTGCCCACCACCAGATTTTTACCATCCCTACCAAATCTGCCCATCTCTATCTGTCACTGGTATTCTTTGTCCGTGATTGACCTCTGCTTGTCATTGATGGCTGCCTATTGTTAATACCTGCATGTCACTGATATCTGCACATCATTGGAATGTGTCTGCGGTGCTTGCTCAGCAATTATGTATTTTGAGTGGGCCTTTTTTACATTGAGAGCCTGAGCACATATACAAATAGCATGCATGTGCAATGTATGACGCTGTGAAATTCTTGCGTCAGTCACAGTAATCTATATTGTGCCCAATATTTGTCCCCACCCACAAAATGTTATAGCGGCAGCTATCTTAGCACCCTGAACATCTACATTTCTTTGTTCCTTGAGGTGCTACAGATACTGTATTCTAGGATCCTTGCAACATGTCTGACAATCTTTCACAGGCTTCCACTTGTACTGAGAAAGGTACTTCTATTCAGGGGCACCTCTAGCCATTTTGTCACTCCTGGTGAGAAAACCTGTGGTGCCCCCCTTCCTTCCCCCGTGGCGCCCCCACATGAAAATAATCAATGCGGCAGCATTTCACCCAAAAAATTATCGTAATGTGGCAGCGTTTCACCAGAAAATGCACAATGCTGGCAGCGTTTCACCAGAAAATACACATAGGCGGGGCTCCATTTTTATGAGGCACAAAAGGGGACAGGCGGCGGCACAGGGGGACAGAAGGAGGCACAGGGGACAGAAGGAGGCACGAGGGTAAGAAGTCACAAAGGAGGAGGCACACATGGGGACAGAAGGAGGCACAATGGAGAACAGAATAAGACACATAGGAGGCACAAAGGACATATGGAGGAACAGGGGGTCAGAAGAAGTCACGGAGGAGGCACAAAGGACTGAAGGAGGCACATGGGGACAGAATGAGGCACAAAGTGATGCAGAAGAAGGTACAAAGGGGGGCAGAAGAAGGCACAGTGGGGGACAGATTGAGGCAAAAGGTGGACTGAAGGAGGCACAAAGGGGAACAGAAGGGTGCACAAAGGGGACAGAAGAAGGCAGAAGGGGATGTAAGGAGGCAGAGGGGGACAGACAGAGCCACAGGGAGGCAGAGGAAGGCACATGGGACAGAGGTGGCACATAGGGACTGAAGAGGCACATGGAGACAGAATAAGGTACAAAGGGAGACAGAAGGAGGCTCATAAGGACGGAAGGATGCAGAGTGGGACTGAAGGATGCACAAGGGCACATAAGGAGGCACAGGGGGTCAGAAGGCGACACAAAGGGGCACAGAAGGAGGCAGAGGTGGCACAGGGGACTGAAGGAGGCACATGGATGCAGAAGGACAAACGGGGTCGGACATGGCACAAGGAGTCAGGAGGCACAAAGTGGGGGGGGGGGGAAGGATGCACAAGGCGCAGAGGGACACAATGGCAGCTGCCTGCAACTTACGGTAAGCAGATGAAGCAGAAGCAAGTAATAGAACACCCATGGGGTGGGGCTTAGCCAGAGGTGGGGCTTCGTTCAGGGGACCAATGACACTCCAGGCAATGGCCTGTACTGCCTATGCCTAAAGGCGCCCCTGCTTCTATTGTGCTTCCATTGTTTTATCCTATAGAAATTAAATTTCTACAAATAAGCAATTTTGCTGTATTAAAGTGTACATGAATTGAACAATGTAAAAGTTATAACTGTGATCTGTGCTACTGCTGTAGCCCCTGTTCACATCTGGTTCCAGTCAGGTGGGTTACATGAGCTGCACTTTCTTGCTACCTTGTGTATTGTGCTCCCAAACAGCTGTGCAGAGCAGCTGAGTGTTTCCTGGGGATGTGTGTTTTGGAAGCATTAGTAACAAACCATGCCCAGTGCTCCTGGTGGCGGCTGCTGCACAAAGCCCTGCAGAAATGCACACAAAGAGGGCATGGGATGTGAACAGAACAAGGGCTACAATACGGCATAACTCACACTGGGGTTCTTTCAGCCTGCATTTCGCAATTTTCTAATAGCTAGCGATCAGCAAAGTGCCGCTGCACAAGTAATCCTATGGGATTACTCACACTGCAGCAATTGCGGCACGTTTGCGATTTCTGACAATCACAAACGTGCTGCATGTAGTGTTTTCCCATAAATTGGCTCACGATTCTCATTCACCGGAATGAATCACAAAACGCAATTGCAGAAAAATTGTGGAATACCGCAATGTGCAATTGCATTTTGTGTTGCCGAGTGTAAATGATGCCTAAGTGGCCACCAAGTGTCTGATGACAAGGAATGAAGTGATGTTAATAACCTAGGATCAGGTGAGAGATGCGCCGCTGCTAATTACTGTACACGGAGGGGAGTGGACAGGGACAAATGGAAGACATAGGGGCAGAAACGGAAGACACGGCACACAAAGGGTCACTGTATGGGACACAAGTGGGACAATAGAGAACCAAGAAGGACACAGAATTGGACACATGGGGGGGTACAAAGGAGGAAACATGGGGGACACAGAAGCACACAAAGTGGCACAGAGGTGAACACATGGGGGGACACACAGGAGAACACAAAGGGGCACAGAGGTGGCCACCTGGGGAACACAGGCGGATGAAGAGACAGCATGAGAGGCTCATAGCCAAGCCAGCCATGTTGATTACAAACCTACCTGACAGGACATGTTGCTTGTCTAAAGGTGCCCATTAACGGTCCAATTTCCAAACGATTGACTACCCAATGTGGTCAATTGGTAAGTATCGTTTAGGCCCACCAACAGAGTGGATAATGGCAAGAAATCTGAGCAGACTAAAAGAATTTCAGATCAACAGAACGATTGTTCGGCAATATTAATGTTAACTAATTCCATCTATCATGCAGTCAACCATTTAGGCGATTGTAGTGTTAATGGGCAACTACAGGCTGCATGTTTTTCAATGCAGCACAGTGCAATTTAAAAAAAAAAATGCACATGTCGAGAAAAAGCAAGCTGTCCATTTTAAAACGTTAAGAGAAAAACATACATACAGTATTGTGAACTGCATATTTGGCACCACTGAGTAACATTAGATATGCGTGTGTGATAGCAGAGGGGAACACACCCTGTGCTGGCATCCTGACAACACCTTCCTTTATGCTTATCCTCTGGGGCAAATGCAGGTATCTTGGGAGTGGTGAAGATTTACAAGCAGCTGGTTGCTTATTTATCCCTCACATTTTCATTGTTGTAGTTGCATTATAACCAGGTATGGGCACACAACAACAGTGACATTTGTAAAGCACATTTTTCTTGTTTTTAAGGAATTGAATTATTTTGCTGTTGATCTTGTAAATCACAAAAATCTATACTAAGGGCTGGTGCACACCAAAACCCGCTAGCAGATCCGCAAAATGCTAGCAGATTTTTAAACGCTTTTTTAAATTTTTCTATGGCGTTTTGCTAGCGTTTTGCGGATTGCTGCTGCGGATTTCAGTATAGTAGATTTTATATATTGTTACAGTAAAGCTGTTACTGAACAGCTTCTGTAACAAAACCGCCTGGCAAACCGCTCTGAAGTGCCGTTTTTCAGAGCGGTTTGCATTTTTCCTATACTTAACATTGAGGCAGAAACGCATCCACAATCCAAAAAATGCCTCACCCAGGCATTTTTCGTTTCTGCAAAACGCCTCCCGCTCTGGTGTGCACCACCCCATTGAGATACATTGACCAAGCAGATCACCAGCCGCAAGCGGATCTGAAAACGCCCAAAAAGCCGCTCGGTGTGCACCAGCCCTCAAATAACATATGCTTTGGCTGTTATGTATTGAGCTATATACAGTATCTGTAAAAATGCTTTGGCACTCTTTCAAACATGTATTTAAGTATTCTGGGTATCAAATGACTTCTTTAACGAGAATTTTATTCTATGCCTTAAAGATGTTTGTTAATCTCCTGCCTGCTGTTTCCTGGTATTCCCGCAGCTAAACAAGGCCCCACCACGCCCAGAAACCAGTTTTTTTTTTTTTTTTTTTGTTTTTTTTTTTTATATGGTCGAAGAATTGGATAACCGGAAGTGGCAGAGCTGTTCACCATAGTTGTGCCTCTTCAAATGTCAATCGCCGACTACCTCCCCCCCCCCCCCCCCCCCTTCCAATTGCGGCAGAGACCAACAGCCAGTGACTGCAGCGTGTCAGGCACTGATATAGGAGTGCGCATGCACGCGTGCATAACTGTGTGTGCAACCCTCCCTAACTAGCTCCATGCACATCTAGGAAGGAGCAGGGTTGCGCGGCGTGTGCGCTCATGCACCTGCACAGAATATGCCGCAACCCAGAAACGCTTCTGAGGTCGCAGCCGTCTTTAACAAGTTGCGCATTTTGAAAAAGGATTTGCAGACGAATGGGAGGTGGCAGGGATGCGGTAATAGGCCAATTTTAATTGTACTAAAACTTCTTAATTCTATCTGCTGACCTCCCCTTTTTTTTTTTTTTTTTCAAATTATTTTCACTTCATATTCTCTTTAAATGCTTGACTTTAGGGCAGGTTTTGAGTCATTATACAACATAACAATTATTTAGAATTGTTAATCCCCAATTTACGTCTTCTCCTTTTCCTCTTTTTGAAAAATGCAATACTCGCTAACAGGCTCTCAAATAGCTATTATGCCATAAGCAAGCCAAAAGGAAAAAAAATGGTTCTGGCAGACTACCTGGAGAAAAAGGGTCTTGACTAGACCACGTGATAACTGCTAACCCACCCACTCCCCTGCCCCCTTTCAAAATCATCTGATTCCTCAGTTTATGAAACCACTCACTCCAGGTACCCAAAATTGGGCCGACTCTACAGCCCTGCTTTAAATGACTGTAAATTATATTTCACCTCGTTTGGTAATACAAAATACTCGATATTTTTTCAAATGGTAAATAAGAATCTTTTTGTTTGTTTTTTATTTGCATAACTTAAAGCGAACCTCCGGACTAAAAATCTACTCAGCAGAACTGAAAAGGCTTGGTGTTTCTTTAACCGTTTCACAGCATCAGAACTTTGTTTTTATTACCAAAGCATCATTTTTAGCTGCATTTTTATCTAAGCTCCACCCATCAAATAAAAAAAGCCCAGGCTTTTTTCCCTGATGCTGTGCAGAGCATGATGGGATTTCCTATGTTGTTCACGTTGCCTAGCAACTGGGAGAGGTGCTCAGGACACAGGACAGTTAGAACTGTGCCTCATGCTCCCTGTCGCCTCCTTTCAACTAAAAAGATGGCTGCCATCATGAAATTAAACATTTGCCTGTTCTTTTAAAACAGGGTGGGTAAGAGATTATATTACCTATCTATTTTAATTAACATTTTATTTATTTATTGTATTTATAAAGCGCCAACATATTACGCAGCGCTGAACATTAATTTAGGTTACAGACAATATTTAGGGGTGACATACAGCAATATGACAATACAGGAATACAAGAAAACCAGATCACACACCATAGTATGAGTACCAGGTAATGCTTAGTCAGTCACTGGATGGAGCATGGAGATCAGGTAGGACACAAAAGGAGGAGGACCCTGCCCAAAGGCTTACAATCTAGAGGGAGAGGTAAGGACACGAATGGTAGGGGACCAGAGTTCAGCTGTAGGTTTAGAGCACTTGTGAGGGGTAGTCGGCCAGAGTGAAAAGGTGAGTTTTAAGGGCTTTCTTGAAGATGTTGGAGGGGGCTGCCCTAATGGGTGGAGGTAGGGAGTTCCATAGTGTTGGAGCAGCTCTTGAGAAGTCCTGGAGGCGTGCATGGGACTGGGTGATGCGGGGGGCGGTTAGGCGAAGTTCATTGGAAGAGCGGAGTGAGCGGCTAGGTGTGTACCTCCTGAGTAAGATCGGAAATGTAGACAGCAGGGCATTGCAGTAGTCAAGGCGGGAAATTATGAGGGCATGGATGAGGAGTTTGGTGGTGGCAGAGGTCAGGAAAGGGCGAATCTTACAGATGTTACGAAGGTGGAAGTTGCAGGACTTTGTGAGGTTTTGGATGTGGGAAGTGAAGGAGAGTGCTGAGTCCAGGGTGACACCCAGACAGTGGGCTTGAGAGGTAGGGCGAATGGTAGTGTGGTTAACAGTGACATGCACATCTGGGAGGTTCGTGGATGGCCGGGGTGGGAAGATCATAAATTCCGTTTTGTCTAGATTTAGTTTCAGGAACCTAGCGGACATTCAGGAGGAGATGGCTGATAGGCAGGAGGAGACCTTGTCCATGGTCGTGGTGGATAGGTCAGGGGTGTGGAGGTAGATCTGGGTGTCATCTGCATACAGATGATAGTTAAAACCCATGGAGGAGATAACCTTGCCAATGGAGGATGTGTATAGGGTGAACAATAGGGGGCCAAGGACCGAACCTTGGGGGACTCCCACCGAGAGGTGGTTGGGGGTGGACGAGGACTCATTGAAGGCGGTCGTGAAGGAGCGGTTGGAGAGGTAGGATGAAAGCCAGGACAGGGCGAGATCATGAATGCCCAAGGACTGGAGGGACTGGAGGAATAGGGGATGATCTACTGTGTCAAAAGCTGCTGACAGGTCAAGGAGGAGGAGAATGGAGTATTTACCTTCAGCTTTAGCTAAGGCAAGGTCGTTGACCACTTTGGTGAGAGCAGTTTCGGTTGAGTGGGCAGGCCGAAATCCAGATTGGAGTGGGTCTAGCAGTGAGTTGGCATTGAGGTACTGGGTCAGGCGTTTGTGAACCAGACGCTCAAGGAGTTTTGAGGCAAAGGGGAGGAGGGAGATAGGACGGTAGTTGGAGGGTAGCGAGGGGTCGAGTGAGGGTTTCTTGAGCAGGAGTAGTACAGTGGCCTGCTTGAAGTCTGAGGGGAAGGTGCCTGTGGATAGGGAGAGGTTGAACAGGGTAGTGAGGACTGGGGCCAATTTCGTGAAGTGAGGCTGGAGTAAATCAGAAGGGATGGGGTCAAGGGGGGAAGTAGTGGTATGGGAAGTCTGCAGTAGGTGTTTGACCTCCTCGGTGGTAGTAGGAGTGAAGGATGTGAGGGGAGGATGGGGTGGAGGAGGAGCTGGTTGGGAGGGGGTGGGAGGTGAAGATTGGAGATTGGATATTTCCTGGCGGATGGAGACAATTTTGTTGGTGAAGTGGGTGGCTAAATCTGTGGCAGAGAGGGAGGAAACTGAGGGTGGGGGGGTTTAAGCAGGGAGTTGAAGGTGGCAAAAAGACGCCGGGGGTTGGAAGCTTGTGCTCCGATGAGCTTGGTAAAGTATTCCTGCTTCGCATGAGCAAGGGCAGTGTGGAACTGCAGCAGGTTGGTCTTGTACTGTAGGAAATCCTGGTTAAGTCTAGTTTTTCTCCATAATATAACTAATGTAACTTAATGACAGTATGTTTGTTTAGGCGGGAGTTCCTCTTTAAGCCTTTTATGCGACAATTAAGGATTGTGCATGCAAAAACATTTTGGATTGATCACTCTGGCATCTGTTATGGAATACAGGTGAGCCTCCGTTTACAAATGGCTGAGTTACATACCACCCGCTGATACACAGCTGACACCAATAGTTAGACTTCAACAACAGAGGCCACAGTGAGCCTCTCGGAGAGCCGTGGGACATTGTTGGTGTGTAAACAACATAGGGAGGGACAGATGGAGGCACAGGGGGATGGAAAGAAGCGCAGAAGAGATGGAAGCCTACAGGGAGATGGAATAAGGCACAGCAGGAGTAGGAACAGAAGAATGAAAGGAGGCACAGTGTTGGTACAGGTGGTGTTTCGGGGCCACAGGAGAACAGGAGGTGACACAAGGGGACACTGGTGGGACAGAGGTAAGGAACCGTGGAGGCACAGGCGCACAGATATGGCAAAGAGGGGGACACTGGAGGCACAGTGGACACAGGTAGCGCCTACTTATGGACAAATTCAAGTCTCTAGTTCATTTTTTAACCTGCTGAGCGGTCTGGACGAGCTCAGCTCGTCCAACACCGCCAGAGGCTGCCGCTCAGGCCCTGCTGGGCCGATTTCCACCAAATAAAAAGCAGCACACGCAGCCGGCACTTTGCCAGCCGCGTGTGCTGCCTGATCGCCGCTGCAGCGCGGCGATCCGCCGCGTGCAGCGGCGAAAGAGGGTCCCCCCAGCCGCCCGAGCCCAGCGTAGCCGGAACAAACAGTTCCGGCCAGTGCTAAGGGCTGGATCGGAGGCGGCTGACGTCAGGACGTCGGCTGACGTCCATGACGTCACTCCGCTCGTCGCCATGGCGACGAGGGAAGCGAAACACGGAGGGCCGCTCATTGCGACCTTCCGTGTTATTTCTTGCCGCCGGAGGCGATCAGAAGATCGCCTCCGGAGCGCCCTCTAGTGGGCTTTCATGCAGCCAACTTTCAGTTGGCTGCATGAAAGTTTTTTTTTTTTATTTTTTTTATTTAAAAAAAACCCTCCCGCAGCCACCCTGGCGATTTAATCAGAACGCCAGGGTGGTTAAACGTGGACTACCTGTACACCAACTTCTCCAGCGTGTGGAGATGTGGTTGCCATGGAAACCCTACAAGCCTCAGTAATGTGCGTTATTTCCAAAAGTTTCTTCTGTAATATATTGTTACTATTTTTAAGTAGTTATCACCCTTCCCTAACACAAAGATTCATGTGCATCTCTGTGGGTTGCTCAAGTCACCACTGACAGTGGTATATGGTTCTTTATCTTTCCCTCTGCTTGCTGTGCAAGCTGTTCATACAGTTACCTGTGACACCTTAAACTCATGTCCACCAGAATGGTAGTTGCATCCTACCAATATGGCCTGCAGCCTTAATATCATCATCCTCACTAGAGATGTTCAAATTGCAAAGCATTCAATCATGCATGCAAAATTGTATGCAGGCTTGAACTGGGCCATTGAAGATTGACAGGAAGAGTATTCGAGTGATCCAATTTCAAGTTGAATACAATTTGTATGCAAGCTGGTATATTTAGCCTCTCGATGTCCATCCGTAATCCTCTCATGTGAGCTTAGAACTAAAAATAAGCCAGTGAGTCTATTATTTCAGTTTCAACCTAAACCGTGTGACCAGCTCACCTCAGTCATTCTGTCTCCTTGTCCAAATGGCGTGTCACACAGTTAACTAATGACATTGCTATCAAGGGCTTATATCACTTTTAATAGTTCACCTATCTGACTTGGTACAAACATTGTATTTTATTGTCCCAATAATATCACCTGTCAGTCCTTCCTACCATTGCCCCTCCCATCAGTCTGCTCAGTCTATCCATCCCATACTGCGGGCTTTGCCATCCTGTTCTTCCCATCACTGGTTAGGCAATCCCAGTGGCTGTGACCTGGTGGCCACTAGGTAGAAAAGAAGCCTGACTCCCACTAGGGGTGAAGACCTGAGGTCGCTTAGACTCCAGGCCCCGGGAGTAACCACACCAATCACTGGTGACAAGAGAAACAGGACCTTGACACTACTACACTTATTATCCATGGAAACTAAAGTTGTAAGCTATTTATAAATACTGGCAACCACCCCTACAATATACAGCTTTGTGTTTCAAAGAAATTTTTGTTAGGGAATCTTTAACAATCGTCCATTAGTTCGACAACAGAAACCTGATGTTTTACTAATTTGGTACAATGGACAATTATGTGCATATAGGTGACAGCAAATAGTCCATAATATCGTACCAGTCACTGTGGCAAAGGCTGCAATGTTGGGTATCTTTATCTGCATATAGAGTTTTTGAATATATGATTGGCAGGCTAAAAGCAATATCCAAATACAATATCATTTTTGGTTGCACAAAACTGCTATTTTAGCCCCATAGGTCATTGGTGGCTCATTTATTATGATTATGGTGTTTTTAATATACAGTGGAGGAAATAATTATTTGACCCCTCACTGATTTTGTAAGTTTGTCCAATGACAAAGAAATGAAAAGTCTCAGAACAGTATCATTTCAATGGTAGGTTTATTTTAACAGTGGCAGATAGCACATCAAAAGGAAAATCGAAAAAATAACCCTAAATAAAAGATAGCAACTGATTTGCATTTCATTGAGTGAAATAAGTTTTTGAATTCTCTAACAATAAAAGACTTAATACTTAGTGGAAAAACCCTTGTTTGCAAGCACAGAGGTCAAACGTTTCTTGTAATTGATGACCAAGTTTGCACACATTTTAGGAGGAATGTTGATCCACTCCTCTTTGCAGATCATCTCTAAATCCCTAATGTTTCAAGGCTGTCTCTGTGCAACTCTGAGCTTGAGCTCCCTCCATAGGTTTTCTATTGGATTAAGGTCCGGAGACTGACTAGGCCACTCCATGACCTTAATGTGCTTCTTCTTGAGCCACTCCTTTGTTGCCTTTGCTGTATGTTTTGGGTCATTGTCGAGCTGGAACACCCATCCACGACCCATTTTCAGTTTCCTGGCAGAGGGAAGGAGGTTGTCGTTCAGGATTTCACGATACATGGCTCCGTCCATTTTCCCGTTAATGCGATTAAGTTGTCCTGTGCCCTTAGCAGAAAAACACCCACAAAGCAAAATGTTTCCACCCCCATGCTTGACGGTGGGGACGGTGTTTTGGGGGTCATAGGCAGCATTTTTCTTCCTCCAAACACAGCGAGTTGAGTTAATGCCAAAGAGCTCTATTTTGGTCTCATCAGACCACAGCACCTTCTCCCAGTCACTCACAGAATCATTCAGGTGTTCATTGGCAAACTTCAGACGGGCCTGCACATGTGCCTTCTTGAGCAGGGGGACCTTGCGAGCCCTGTAGGATTTTAATCCATTGCGGTGTAATGTGTTTCCAATGGTTTTCTTGGTGACTGTGGTCCCTGCTAATTTGAGGTCATTCACTAACTCCCTCCCATGTAGTTCTAGGATGCTTTTTCACCTTTCTCAGAACCATTGACACCCCACGAGGTGAGATCTTGCGTGGAGCCCCAGAGCGAGGTCGATTGATGGTCATTTTGTGCTCCTTTCATTTTCGAACAATCGCACCAACAGTTGTCACCTTCTCTCCCAGCTTCTTGCTAATGGTTTTGTAGCCCATTTGTAGCCCATTCCAGCCTTGTGCAGGTCTACAATTTGACATCTCTGACATCCTTGGACAGCTCTTTGGTCTTTCCAATGTTGGAGAGTTTGGAGTCTGCTTGATTGATTGATTCTGTGGACAGGTGTCTTTTATACAGGTGACTAGTTAAGACAGGTGTCCTTAACCTCCTTAGCGGTAACCCCGTGTGTGACACGGGGTAAGCCGCCGGAGGGTGCCGCTCAGGCCCTGCTGGGCCGATTTACTTAATTTTTTTTTTTTGCTGGACGCAGCTAGCACTTTGCTAGCTGCGCCAGCACCCCGATCGCCGCCGCCGCGCGCCCGAACGCCGCTATCCGGTGCGGCGAGCGCCCCCCCCCCCAGACCCCGAGCGCTGCCTGGCCAATCAGTGCCAGGCAGCGCCGAGGGGTGGATCGGGTCTCCCAATGACGTCCCGACGTCGCTGACGTCGGTGACGTCATTCCGCCCCGTCGCCATGGCGACGGGGGAAGCCCTCCAGGAAGTCCCGTTCTTTGAACGGGATTTCCTGATCGCCTATCGCCGGAGGCGATCGGCGGGGCTGGGGCTGTAGCGAGCCCTCGGCTCGCTACATGATTTAAAAAAAAATAATTAAAAAAAAACTGCTGCGCTGCCCCCTGGCGGTATTTTTCATACCGCCAAGGGGGTTAATAAAGGTGATTAATTGAGTAGAAGTGTCTAACCACTCTGTTGGAGCCAGAACTCTTAATGGTTGGTAGGGGTTCAAAAACTTATTTCACTCAATGAAATGCAAATCAGTTACTATCTTTTATTTAAGGTTATTTTTTCGATTTTCCTTTTGATGTGCTATCTGCCACTGTTAAAATAAACCTACCATTACAAAATCAGTGAGTGAGGGGGTCAAATTTCCTCCACTGTATATACTTTATTTTTAATAATTCATATACATTTTAATAAAGTCGATTGAAGCATTGTTTATCATGTCAAAACACCTGATCTGCATACGTGTTGGTCACCCCTTACTCCAGTTGCTCCAGTTGCTTACATATGGGCAAGTAAAATGTGCGTGTAAAATGTTCATTTCACGTTGTTTCTAATGCCAGATAATGGATTAGTGCAGGTGTTGGAAACGAGTAACTAGCTTCCTTCTTTGTACAGATAACCAATGTAGTAAGGTGGGAGGTTCCTGGACAGTCAGCACACCACAAAGAATACAGATTTCAGGCTTGTTAAGTAATTCAGTTTGTCTGTCTTAAAAATTCACAGGTGGCTACAAACAGCAGCTGTACTGTTTACAAAATAAATATGGCAGTCTCCATGCCTCAGTACAAGTTCACAATCAGCTAGCCAAGATCATTAAGCAGACATAACCAGCTTCTGTCAGCTGCTCTGTGTTAGCATGCTAATTTATATCCATAATGATGTCTGTGAACTGAGTTGGATCATCCCAGTACCAACATATAATGGCAAGTAGCAGTTGCCCAGGTTTTTCTATTCAATGCCATTGTTGCTTCCATAAACCTTCTTGCCTGGAATGCCTTACAGCACCAGAGTCCTAGGTTTGAATCTTGGCCCGGACACTGCATTGAGTTTTTATGCCCTCCCAAAGTTTTGGGTGGATTTCTTCTGATCACTTCATTTTTTTTGCAAGTGGCTGACCAGGGTTCGAATTTCAGCTCTTCCTGTTCAATAAGCAGGCACCTGTTCAGTAAGGAGACCTTGGGCAAAACACTGATACTGCCTACTAACCACACCCTAGTGGTTGCAGCTCTGATGCTTTGAATGTGCTAGGAGAAAAGCACAATATAAATGTTCTTTGTCTTCTTTCACATCCACTCTGTTAATTGGTGTCCTCCAAAAGTGGTCCTTAGCTGTGGCAGAGACATTGATTATGCTTGGGATTAGATTGTAAGCTCATCTAAGGACACAGAGTACATGATTATGTTCTCTGTAAAGCACTGAGAACGAAGTCTGCACTATATGAATACAATAATAATGATTTGACCCACCACCCTAAGATAATTTGTCTGTTGTAGCTAATGCTGTAATCTCCAATCTGGCTGGCCAGCATTAAGCTATGAAAATAAAACAAGATAGATATTTACCTCATTAGGGGAAAGCCTCTGGATAGTCCCATATCTTTGTACACCATACTGTTGCAGTGCTGGGTCACTCTGTGTCTTCAGAGTGCAAACATGGCTGTGGACAAGTGTGGTGGTACTGCACAATACAGACGCTCAGTCACTGCTGCACTCACACTCCAAAGACCCTTTAAGTGTATATGTTGAGAGAGACCCGGCATTTATACGGTACGATGTATGAAGATGTTGGGTAGCCTCCGGACTATCCAGAGGATTACCACTGACAAGGTACCGTAAGTACAGTATGTAGTATTTTTCCCCTGGCTTCAGGATTGGGTCCATATGACCATCATGGTAAAACATACCAGGATCATATCCATTTTTGATAAAACTGTATTGAATGTATTCTAATTTTGTAATGAACTACGTTGTTGTTGTTTATCTGCTTACTTTGGGCCTTTAGCAGTAACTTACACAGAAGTTTTATTTTTATTTTATTTTTTTATTAAATGTTCCAAGTTTCTGTCTGCATGCCTTTTGTGATGTTCTCTGCCTGATTGCCTCATAGATTGTTCCCTATGTGTGCACAATATTTGGAGGCCTTCGACCGAGGCGTATGATCCTAATCCAAGGAAGTGTTGGCAGCAGTGCAGCTAGGTGGGTGATCTACATTTTTCTGCTTTTATGTTGTTTCTTTAGTGCAAAGCAGGTAAATTGACTTAATTTCTAGACAAGAGAGCGCTCTGCAGCATCATAGACTTATAGAAAATATAGTGTTCTGTTGCAGCTTAAAAATGAAATCTTAATACTGACATGTTTTTTAATGGCTCTAAAGTTTGTTCTTATTTGACTATAAGGTCATTGATTAACAAAGGACAAAGTACTAGATACTTCTCAATACTGTTTGTGACGCTTAGACACTGGTCATCCCCTGTGTGTGCTACAGGCTGCAGCTTTATTAGACAGATACATATTGTACCTTCCCCCTTGCAGCCTAATTAGTGAGAATGATACAATCTGAGCAACTGCAGCAATTCCATCCACAGAACCTGAAAGTGGTCTCCTACTTCTGGACATACTTTATAAACAGAATTTCAAGATAGGATATTTAGCAGCACAAGCCCCAGTTTACATGGAAAAGGGTAGCTTCTGTGTGCACTCATTACTAATTTATTAGATGATATTTCTATATGAGCCTAGCATTGGGTTTTATTTAAAACTATTTGCTAAAATATTTGTACCGTATTACATTATAAAGTATCAAGTCCATGTTTGCCTATTGTAAAATATTTCCTCATCCCGAATTACATTCTTAAATTTTTCCTGAAGGGGAAAAAAAGAGCCCCTGAGGGGTTCTTGCCTCGGGTTGGGGCAGCCGCTGGATCCTAAAGAGGCTTCCCCGTCCTCCTTACTAGAGGGTATCCAGCACTGGGCCCCCAAAGATTCAGTGACAAGGGCTTGTCAGCGGTGCTTGCAGGTGCAGTAGTGACTTTTAGGTGGGAGGTGTTTGTTGAGGATGATGGGAGAAGCCTCTTTAGGATCCAGAGGCTTCCTCCTGTCAAGGTGAGTACCAGCTAGGGGAGATTTTTTTTTTTCCTTACAGGTTTACTTTAATTTTATCACAGGGGTCGGCATCTTTACTTCTGGCAAGGTGCATCTCTATGGGATGTTTGTTTGTTGTAAATTAAGCAGAAACGCCTGGTCTCCCAGAATTCTCTGGTGATGAAGGCTGTGTGACATCATTGCCTAGGCTAAGCATCACTGGGAGGATGAGGTTACAGGCCAATATACAGCAATATATAGCTAAAGGTGTTTCTGATGTGAAAAGCAGGATAATTAACTTGTCCTAAACCTTCTACTGTATGTCAATATGGTTCCTCTTTAAATTGGCCAGATGAGAATGTACCAGTTCCTGGGGTTCACCATCCATCTTTTATTGGTCAGTGTATAAAAAAACAAACAAAAAACAAAAAAACTTGTCAGCCATGGTAGCTCTCTAACAAACTTACCAGAAGCCATGTTAATGTCCAAATCTAAAAAAGCTTTATTGGCAGGACCAAATACATGTAGCATTGCCAAAGCAAAACAAAACATTAACTGGGGGGGGGAGAATAAGGGAAGGATATAGGTATACAATCCATAGGAGTGTTGGAGATGTAATGGATGGTATGGGGGGATGAGAGATATAGTCCATAGGGGAGGGGGGGTTTAGTTATGCAGTACATAGGGGAGGGGAGTATGGGGTTATACAGTCCATGCTGTATCATGTTCCTCTCAGTTGGTGGCAGGCAGTGATATATTGAGCTGCTATTTGCACAGTTTTTTCCTCTTCCCCCAGTAGGATATAGAGTTTCCTCTCCTCATCTGTGGAGGTGAAATCTGGGATGTGGGCGGAGAGTCTCTGGAAGTGGGCGGTCCTCAACGGTGTATATTTGCTGCAGTGTAGCAGGAAGTGGGCCTCATCCTCCAGGACCCCCTGGTCACATTGCCTGCACAGTCTCTCCTCCCGGGGCTTCCATGTCTGTCTGTGTCGCCCTGTCTCTATCTCCAGGTTGTGGGCGCTCAGGCGGTACAGGCTCAAGGCCTGTCTGTCTTTGTGGCGGTGTAGCCTCTCCAGATACAGGGCCATTATGTACTCCCTCTGTAGTGATTGGTATACAGTGAGTTTCTGGGATTCCTTTGTCACCTCTCCATTCCTCTAGGTATCGGTCCTTGCAGCTTTCTATCGTTCCTTTTACTTGGGCTTTTGTCAGCCTGTGTTGGTGGTCTTGGCTGGGCTGGCTGTTGACGCTTTGTTTCAAAGCACGTGGTATAGCCTTGCCACCCTGGCTTAGTGAGGCTTTATGGCGGTAAGTGCTGGGGCTGCTGCTCTGTATATGCGCCCAGTATGAGAGCGCCCTCTGCTGGATAGTCAGCCATAGTGGGAATCTGCCTAGCTCTGCCCAGCAAGCTGAGTTCGAAGTGCTGCGATGGACTTGGAGAAGATACTTGCAGAACTCTAGATGGAAGATTTCTTTTGGGCTGGAGTCCCATTTTGATTGGTCAGGGTAGGTGACCAGACCCCATACCTCACTGCCATAGAGCAGGATTGGGGTGATGATGCTGTTTAATATCTTTACCCAGACTCTCACCGGTGGTTTTAGGTGGTAAAGTTGCCTTCTGATGGCATAAAACGTTCTGCAGGCTTTTTCCTTCAGGGCAGAGGCGGCCTTAGAGTATGCTGGGCCTGGGGCGAGTGTCACATGCGGGGCCTAGAGCCATAAGTGTAGACCATATACCGTATCGCTACGTTCATGGGCTTGTCCGCCTTTAATGCAGTATTCCTTATTATTATTGTTTGAAAACCATTATGTCAGGTAAAGGCCACTAAGCCAACCAATATAAAAACAAACATTTGCATGGTGGTTTTAAGTGCGGGGGTGGGGGAGCTCATGCTTCAATTAATTTGGAAATTCTAAGGTTCATGTTTCACAAAATTCACATTGTTGTAGTAACTTTTGTCTTGCAAAATTCAGCAAATTCAGCAATCATGAGGCCCCCAACATGACCAACTCAGCAATCATGAGGCCACCAACAAGACAAATTTAGTAACCATGAGGTTCCCAACAAGACAAATTCAGCAGTCATGAGGCACATATACAGCATTTCACATAAATAGGCAGAATGCCCCCTTAATATGGTAGACGCCTTTCACCTGGTAGCAGTTCCCCAAAATACACAATCTGACAGCAGTGGTTCCCCAAAAATAGGTAGTACCAGGTCTATAAGTATCCCCAGAATAGGTGGCCAGCGGTATAGATGTTCCCAGAACAGGTAGCCAGGGGTAGAGATGTCCCGAGAACAGGTAGTCAGGGGTATATGTGCCCAGTATATGTAGTCAGGGGTATATGTGCCCAGTATATGTAGTCAGGGGTATATGTCCCCAGTATATGTAGTCAGGGGTATATGTCCCCAGTATATGTAGTCAGGGGTATATGTCCCCAGTATATGTAGTCAGGGGTATATGTCCCCAGTATATGTAGTCAGGGGTATATGTCCCCAGTATATGTAGCCAGAGGGGTAGATGTGCCCAGTATATGTAGCCAGAGGGGTAGATGTGCCCAGTATATGTAGCCAGAGGGGTAGATGTGCCCAGTATATGTAGCCAGAGGGGTAGATGTGCCCAGTATATGTAGCCAGGGGTAGATGTGCCCAGTATATGTAGCCAGGGGTAGATGTGCCCAGTATATGTAGCCAGGGGTAGATGTGCCCAGTATATGTAGCCAGGGGTACAGTGGTGTGCCCCCTTCCTGATTTCTTATTCTTTTGCATGTTTGTCACACTTAAATGTTTCTGCTCATCAAAAACCTTTAACTATTAGTCAAAGATAACATAATTGAGCACAAAATGCAGTTTTAAATGATAATGTTTATTATTTAGTGAGAAAAAAAACTCAATCTACATGGCCCTGTGTGAAAAAGTGATTGCCCCCCTTGTTAAAAAATAACTTAACTGTGGTTTATCACACCTGAGTTCAATTTCTGTAGTCACCCCCAGGCCTGATTACTGCCACACCTGTTTCAATCAAGAAATCACTTAAATAGGAGCTATCTGACACAGAGAAGTAGACCAAAAGCACCTCAAAAGCTAGACATCATGCCAAGATCCAAAGAAATTCAGGAACAAATGAGAACAAAAGTACTGTAATTGAGATCTATCAGTCTGGAAAAGGTTCTAAAGCCATTTCTAAAGCTTTGGGACTCCAGCGAACCACAGTGAGAGCCATTATCCACAAATGGCAAAAACATGGAACAGTGATGAAACTTCCCAGGAGTGGCCGGCCGACCAAAATTACCCCAAGAGCGCAGAGAAAACTCATCCGAGAGGCCACAAAAGACCGCAGGACAACATCTAAAGAACTGCAGGCCTCACTTGCCTCAATTAAGGTCAGTGTTCACGACTCCACCATAAGAAAGAGACTGGGCAAAAACGGCCTGCATGGCAGATATCCAAGGCGCAAACCACTTTTTTTTTTTTTTAAAGATTCTTTTATAGCAAGGTTTTCTTTACAAAAATAAGAAGATAGAGACATCAACATAACCATTACAGTATTAATGAACTGGTACAATATAATGACATTTCTGGTGGCAAACCAGCGCCACCAAAAAACATATAAAAATATCCATACTGAGTACCACACATTATTATTCTTTGTCCCAGAGGGGCCGACAGCCTTGCATACTTCAATAAAGAGCATGAAAACCGAGCTGTACCTAGCGCGTTTGGGTAAACAGAGAACCCGGGGCCCAGAGGGATCATACACCCGGGGTCCTATGATAGGTTTCGTACAGCCCTCTTTCGCTGAACGATCAGTCACAACTTCTGGACGAATTTGCTTAAATGAAGGGTAGCTTTAGATTATGAACTAGCTAAACATGGAGGTTACTATGGTATGTTGGAATAGTATGATAGAAGGAGAGAGAAAGACATTAGGAAAGAAGTATAGGTAGAAAAAGAATAGAGGTTGAGAGTCGCGGTCCATGCCCACCCCACGCGCCACTGTGAAAGACCCACTCCAACGCCTAGGGGGTATGTTAGTAATGAGGGAGGGGATCTCTAAAAGGGTCTATTGCCTGGAGGGAGGACAGGGCTATCTGGATGTGAGAGAGGCGTATCTGGGTGTTTCTTTAAATTCGAACCAGCTAAACCAGGTCTTCCAGAACTGCTCCCGTGTCCCATGCATTGAGGAGGTTAAGTCCTCCATTTTCTCAATCCAATCTATTTCTCTGAACCAGTCCTGCAGGGTAGGGGCATTCGTTGACTTCCATCTTCTCGCTATCAAAATTTTTGCTGCGTTAATTAGATGTCTAGTAATATTTTTTTTATACCTCCTGATTGACCACTGGTTATGGTGTAATCGAAAAAATGCGGGAGAGTCTGGGGGGAGAAAATCAGTTAGAATATGCATTATCTCTCTCACATCTGACCAGAACCGCCTGAGCTCCCCACATGACCAAAATATGTGCAACAAGGTGCCTGTCTCCAATCCGCATCTCCAGCATAGGGCAGAGGTCGAAGGATACATTTTATGTAATCTAGATGGGGTCATATACCACCTGGTGAAGATTTTGTACCCTGCCTCCTGGCTTCTAGAAGAAATAGATGATTTGTGGGAGAACACAAGTATCTTGCGCCACTGTTTATCTGAGAAAGACATGCCCAAATCTCCTTCCCATTTATCCTTATAGGCTTGACATGGGTTTTCGACATCACTTTTTTTTTTTTTTAATATAATCTTTATTTTGAATGAAAAGGGTGGTACATAGTCTTTACATATCATATAATCCCGCGCAGGGGACCATTAGCTTGATATCAGGTGATTAGAATTAACAATAACCGTCAAGGCATTTATAGATGCTTTTAGCAAATATACTTGTTATGAGCTTGTTTTGCGTCAACTTTTTCCATCTTAATCTTCCTTATATTGTATTGTAGGCTCTTCCTTATTATCTATTATGCCTGGTATTTTAGTTTAGGTGTTTCTGATGATTGTGTTGTACCCCCTTAGTATCTTGAGCATATTAATATAACTACTCAACATTCTACATCTACTAACTTGTAACAGAACTGTGGAATCCACTACCCAGGTTGTCTTAGTGTTATTCAGTCTAAGTCGAGGTGTTAAATACTACTAAGATTGTCATTGCGTTAAGTTATGATATTCCGGAGACTCTTTGAAATCCAGCCATAGAGCCCATTTAGTGTAGTGCTTTCGGTATTGGTCCCTACTTGTCATGACCGTATCTTCTATCGCCTCTATCTCGTTAACTTTCTTGATCCATTCCCTTACCGAGGGTGGGTTAATAGATTTCCATTTAATTGGGATAAGGCATTTTGCTGCGTTGAGCAGATGTGGTAGAGCGGTTTTCTTATAGTTTCTGGAGCTATTGATGTGTAACAGTGCTTGCCAAGGTGAGTCCTGCACCTTCCAGGCAGTCACCCTTCTACTGATGTCTAGTATTTGAGTCCAGAAGTCTCTTATCTTAGGGCATGACCAGAACATATGGAGCATGGTCCCTTTTTCCCCACATTCCCTCCAACATCTATCAGAGTTGGCAGAGGACATCTGTGCCAGTTTGTCTGGGGTCCTGTACCATCGCGATAGAATTTTAAAGTTAGTCTCTTGCATTTTAGTATTGATTGTTGTGGTGAATGTATTTCCCATAATACTTTCTCTATCTCCAGCTACCAGTGGGATGTCAATTTCTCTCTCCAAGGTTCTGAGGTATAGTAGATTAGAGCAGTCATCTCTACTTCTAAGGAGTTTATATAAGTAGGAGATTGCATGTTCCTTTTTTTGGGAGCTGATGAATAGGGCTACCCACTCTCCAGCCTGAGTTTCGTCGTCTAGAGAGACCTTGTGTGTTTTCCACCACGTTTTAATTTGTGTCAGGCGCCATATATCAAGAGGGAACTTATTCTTTTCAGCTCTAAGTTCGAATATCGTTTTGAGTCTGTCTCTTTTCCAGAGGTGGCCTAGGCACACTAGTTGGTCCCCTCCCCATGTTCCAAAAAATCCCCTTTCTAGGCCAGGAGAAAATAGTGGGAATCCTTCTAATGGTGTTAATAGTGATATTGGGGGGAACCATTTGTATTTTTTGTTGGCAAGGTCTCCTATTTTTAGGGCGTGGGTTACCCAAGGTGGGCATAATAATGAGAATCCTCTGAATTTTTTGGGTACCCATTGGGCTTTAGCTAGGTCCCTCCCTGCTAGGGTCTTCTCCAGTATCACCCACCCTTTAGTTGTCAGATTATGGGTCCAGTCAAGTAGTCTGTTCAATGCCATGGCTCTGTAGTACGTTTTGGGGTCGGGTAGGCCCAGTCCTCCGTTGTTTTTTGTCCTGATAAGTGTGGAGTGCGCTAACCTAGGAGGTCTCTTTCTTTCTCCAGACATATTGGGTGAATAGGAATCTGAGTTTATTGAAAAATGTTTTTGGCAGGTGTATCGGGATAGTCCCCAGAAGGAACAGGACTCTTGGCATCACGTTCATCTTTAGGATGTTTATGCGGCCGAACCAAGTGAATTGGTCACGATCCCACTTCTGAAGATCTTTTGATAGTGTATCTATGAGTGGCTGGAAGTTTAAGCTATACAGCTCCTTAAGATCAGAGGGGAGGTATATCCCCAGGTATTTTAGTGCTTTATCTCGGTAAGGGAATGGAAAGTTACTTTGTAGTCTAGTCAGCTCGAGAGGGTCCAGGTTTACACCTATGAATTCTGATTTGGAGAGGTTAATCTTGAGGTTTGATATGTCCCCATATAATCTAAATTCTTCCAGGAGGTTGGGAATTGAGATGTGGGGGTTACTGATGTAAAAAAGTACGTCATCAGCGAATGCTGATAATTTATATTCCCTTTCTCCCACTATTGCCCCCTGTATATCTTGGTTATTTCTTATACTTCTAAGTGCAAACAGTAGTGGTGATAACGGGCATCCCTGCCTGGTGCCATTTTTAATGAGGAATGGTGCGGATAAAACCCCATTTACTCTGACCCTTGCTGAGGGGGTTGAGTAAAGGGAACTAATCCACTTAATCATGTTCTGTTGTAGTCCTATATGGGCTAGAGTTTCATCCATTAGGGACCAGTTCACCCTATCGAAAGCTTTTTCTGCGTCAGTTGACAGTAGCATTAAGGGTGAACTGGTCCCCTGTGCCCAATGGATTAAATTAAGAGCCTTATTGGTGTTGTCTCGTGCTTCTCTACCCCTGATGAACCCAGTTTGATCCAGGCCTATTAATTGCGGTAGGTATGTACTTAATCTATTTGCGATTGCTTTTGAGAAAAGTTTTATATCTAGGTTTATCAGTGAAATAGGTCTGTAGCTTTGGCACCAGGCAGGGTCTTTATCAGGTTTTGGTATCACCACTACGTGCGCTTCTAGCCCCTGTTTGGGGATGGTGTCCTCCTCCGCTATGTTATTGATGAATTTCACCAGGTGAGGTATTAACAGATAGGAGAATGATTTGTAGTATCTTTTTGTGAGCCCATCTGGGCCAGGGCTTTTCCCATTCGGGAGGGCGTTTAATATGCTCATCACTTCTTCCGTTGTGAATGGTTCATCGAGCTCTTTGCAGCATTCGCCATCTAGCATGGGCATTGAGACCCTCTGAAGATATTCCTTTATTTTGGAGCGCAGTCTCCTTTGGCCCCTTTCTGAAATGTTGCCTGAGATATCATATAATGTTGCATAGTAATCTTTAAAGATTTCCGCTATCTTATGTGTATGTTGTTTCAATAGGCCCTGTGAGTCTTTGATGTGATGTATGAATGTCTTCTCTCTTTTTTTGGCGATGGCTCTAGCTAGCTGCTTCCCACTCTTATTGCTAAACTCGTATGCTTTTGCTATCCAGAGTCTCTGCTTTCTCTTAACCCTCACCTCTATTGCACTGAGTAGTTTTTCTCTGGCTTCTTTTACTTGTTTGAGCCCCTGCTCTGTTCTGTTGCTTTTGTGTGCCTGTTCCATATTGTGTAAGGTGTCAGTCAGAGTCTGAATCAGCATTCTTTTCTCCTTCTGTTTTTTAGCCCCTAATTTAATCCGCTCCCCTCTTATTACCGCTTTGTGGCTTTCCCATATTATCCCTGTTGACATTCCTTCTGTTGTGTTTTCTCTAAAGTAATGTTTTAGGCATTTAGACAGTATGCTTATGTTTTCCGTACTATCTAGGAGGGAGTCATTTAGCCTCCAGTGTCTCTGTTTGTTAGGCATTCTATTTAACCTTAGTTCGACCCAGGTTGCTGCGTGATCTGATAGGGTGAGTGTTTCAATTTTTGCCTTTTTCAGCGCTCCTAGGTAATATTGGTCTATGTATATTCTATCAATCCTGGTGTACGTGTTGTGTACATGTGAAAAATACGTGTAATCCCTATCTAGGGGATGCATGTATCTCCATCCGTCTATCAAATGATTTGTTTTGAGGAGGTGGGAATACCTATTTGTCATAGACCTTGGGGTCGTTGTTGTAGCGGAGGAGGAGTCCATCTCTGGATTGGTAATTAAATTGTGATCCCCCCCTAGTATCAGGCACCCTTCTCTAAAGGAGCTTAGCTTTTTAAGGACTTTCGCCAGGAATTGTACTTGTTTTATATTGGGTGCGTAGATGTTCACCACAGTATACTTTTTCCCCTCATATTCTCCTTTCAGCATGATGAACCTGCCCAGTTCGTCTATTATCGAATCTGTTATTGATAGTGGGCAATCTCTGCTTAGTGCTATAGCTACTCCTCTAGCCCTTCGTATTGGGGAGGAGCCTAAGAACCATCTATCGAATTGGTTATGGGGTAGGTATGGTGGGTGGCCTTGCTTAAAATATGTTTCCTGGAGCAGTAAGATCTGTGGACGGAGCCTACGCATTTCAAACCACAATTTCCCCCTTTTGACTGGTGACCCTAATCCTCTCACATTGTAAGACAATATTTTTAAGTTAGCAATCTGCATTTCCACTGTAGACTCTTCCAAGAACAACTTTTATGGGTCCTGGATTCCAAACTATATAACCAAAACCAGGCAAAAATTGCCATAACTATTGAGCTTGAAGCTCTACATCCCATTGTTATCAGGGAGTTCCTAGTGGGGTATATGTGTCGCACGATGTGAGCGGCAGAAGATGCAAGCCGCTTCAAACCCCGGCTCTCATGCTGTGCGAAGGTTGAGGTGGAGTCCGGCCTCTCGGGACTAATGTCCACTGAGCCCCACTTCCCCTCCCATCCCCACAGAGGAGATTCGTGGACCGCTCCATCTACCTCACTGTCCTTAACATATATAAACATGTGTTATCTCAAAGTGTATAGCTTATCATTTCCCATACATATGCAATAATTTCTCCTCAGTTTACTCCAATGAGAAGAGCGCTAGCTCATAGGCTTGAACCCGAGGGAGCGTCTGATTTAATAGCTCACAGAGCGCCACCTCCCGCCTCAAACCCAAACTTATTTCGTAACAGGAGCAAAGGGTACGCAGTCTTGACCTTTAAAAACATAACCGTCCTTCCTATTGCATGCTCAGGCTCTTGAGGTTTGGAGTGATACTCAGATTAGCCTCTGCGGTATATTACACAG